>NW_024883453.1:0-91088 GCF_019059575.1 Amphibalanus amphitrite | reverse complement strand
AGAGAGAGAGAGAGGAGAGAGAGAGAGAGAGAGGAGAGAGAGGAGAGAGAGGGAGGGAGGAGAGGAGAGGAGAGAGAGAGAGAGAGAGAGAGAGAGAGAGAGAGAGACCACTATGCCGACGATTGGTATCTGATATGTATTTTGTAGCTGGTGAAGGGAACCGCTCGTTGCGCTGATGAATGATGATCGTGCTTCCACAAGCCACAAACTGTTTTATGGGAACGATGAATTACAACATGTGGCTGGCTAGCATATACACTACTGTCAATGCTAATGCTATGCCGATTTTAAGAATGCGAGACAGTGCGTTTTAATTGAATGTAAAAAGCTATTTTGATGAAAATTGGTGATTGGGTACTGTATAGTGTATGTACTAGCCTTCGCACTTGGCCTGTAACATATATATTTCAAGAGCGCATGTAGTTGTCGATAGCTGGATATCAAAGAGTTTCCAGTGCATAAAAATACGAATATTTTGTTGCAGTGTCTTATACGACGGACGACCTCGTATTTGTTTGGGAAAAGATTACTCCATTAGTCGTGGACGAAAATATCGAGCTCCCCCAGCTGGACTTGGTCAACAACTACACCGACGACTGCACCCACGTCTACCCTACAGGTCAGTCCGCACCCACGTGCACCCTACAGGTCAGTCCGCACCCACGTCTACCCTACAGGTCAGTCCGCACCCACGTGCACCCTACAGGTCAGTCCGCACCCACGTCTACCCTACAGGTCAGTCCGCACCCACGTCTACCCTACAGGTCAGTCCGCTCCCACGTCTACCCTACAGGTCATTCCGCACTCACGTCTACCCTACAGGTCATTCCGCACTCACGTCTACCCAACATGTCAGTCTTCACCTACTTGTACCCAACAGGTCAGTTCGCACCCACCGGTGTCAATAACCGCGGGTAAGGTTAGTCTGTGTCCTCGTAACTCCCAGAGGTAAGGCTGCACGATGCACATTTTACGAGTGTTTCTCAGGTCAGCCTGTCCACAGAACACGGATGCTCCCAGAACACGGACGCTCCAAAAGGTCGGTCTCAGGCCTCCTGTCGTGGCTTTATCACTGTTGACAGAGGTGCAGTCAATAGATGTGTGTAGTAACGCGTACCACCAGCGCCTGAAAAGTGCAGCCTGAGTAATCTAAGCTTGGGAGAGAGATCGACCGATGGTTTTGACGTTCGAGATATAGCGGTCAGTGGTTGGTGCCTTAGCTTAGTTTGGCGTCGTGCTCAGACGGAGTACATAAGCCCCCTCTCTCCAACTTCCGACGGCTCCGGTAATTTTGTCTTTCTCGATTGTTCGGTAGGAGCGATGGGTTTCTCTTTTTTGTTTAAACCTGTTTTCAGGTTTATCGGCACCGCCACCCATTAATGGGTAACTGTGAAGCACCTTAAGTAGTCCATCAGGCCATTATGTTCACGACACACAACGGCTTATGCCAACATTCTAGATGATACACGAGTAGGGGAGAGTGGGGCAAAGCGGCCACCCGGGGCAAAGCGGCCACCCATCGTTTTAGCCCTTCATAGCTGGCGTCAGTTCCAATTTATGGTTTCCAATTATACTTCTCTTCACGGTCGTTCGAATGAGCCAGACCGGGGTTTCAGGCCCATCACCATTGTTCTGTGAAACACGGAAAAGCATTTCTTGCCAGATTACCAACTATGTTTACAATTTTTAAATGTTATGTTATTCCATAACCGTTTGGAATTTTTATAAGCTTTCTTGTCCATGCGTTGCATGGTTATCGTACATGTATTCTACCAATTTTGATGTTTTTTACCCCACTAATAGCTGAGCTGAAATATTTTTGTCTCGGACGCTATGCGCGGGGCAAAGTGGCCGGGGCAAAGTGGCCACCCCCCAATTGGCCATAAGTTGTTTCCATCTGGATAAAAAACATTATTTATATTCAAATGTGTCGTCATGCATTCGTCTTGGCCACTTTTCAGTTGCATGAGTTACCAAATAATGCAATTGAATGTTTTTTCATGAAAATCCTTTCTTTGTTTACCTACAGGTGGGATGCTGACAAATCAAGCATCCATCCTCGCTTAAACCTTGTCACCATCAAATACCCTGGTCGTACATGAGGCAACTATTTTGTTTCTCATATCGGGACTAGAGAAGACGCCGGTGGCCGCTTTGCCCCAGGGTATGGGGCAAAGTGGCCGATATGCATAGGTTTAAAGTTTTGTCAATATCTTCCATATGTGAACGCCTTTGGAAATAAAACGCAGTTGAAATAAAAGGCAACTTAATAGGGATCACATTGGTATAGAAAGAATCTTTCCAAGTTTACAAATCAAGCGCTGGCATCGTGAGAAGCGTTAGGGTGGCCGCTTTGCCCCACTCTCCCCTACATAAGTACCTATTGATTATGTCCTGCTGCTTCAGTCAAGTAAAGGAATTAAAGGAAAGGGGCCACCTTTAACATGGGGATTGAAACTGAGATAGCCATCTTGTAGCCCGTGTCCGAAAACCTGTCTGTCTACCTCCTTACGGCCGATTTCGGCCTCCATTCGTAGTTATCGGCAATTTTAAAAGAAAATACGCCAGGAATGCGTCCTTATCCCAGGAATGCGTTCTTATCCGACAATACAGTCACCCGCGGCGAGGCTTTGGTTTTTTACCAATCAGCTCCAACCAGCTCAGCTTTAACCAATCAGCTTATCTGACACAATCCGACGAGTCTGTCTTCTGAACGCTGATTGGCTTGAGTGTGACGTCATCGCTATGCCATCATACAGTAGGTGCCGTAGAGAGTATCAACATAGTACCAATATGTTAAATAGTTTTAAATACTTTTTCGCGAATTGTGCACTTCTGGCACCAGTTTTAAAAAGAAAATGAAAAATAATAATGTCAAAATGAAAAACAACGATATCTTCATATTTCACGAAGGTGGCCCTTTTCCTTTAAGCGCGTAATCAATCAAATGAAGGACCTAACAGTAGTTCATTAACTTATGTCTGTTAACCAGCCAGAGTAGTTATATTATATGTGTAATAAACCTCTGTACACCGTGTACAGAGGTCTATGTATGTGTTTTTAAACAAGTTTTGTTGGACGAGACGGTGGTATTCTGGGAAGATTACCGTGGCGAGTGCGTTATTAGCTCGGCATTTCACCTATTGAGTGGGTATTGATGACAGTGGTCAGCGACATCTGCCCAGTTAGAATCGAGGTCAATAAAGTGCAGGTCAGTGTGTTCGACTGTGAAGCACGCTACAAGCTACACAGCCACATTGAAAATGGACTTAATGCAAGTTTCGAAAGGTGTAGATGTGATGCGTTTTAAACGCGATTTTAACTCATCACGAATTTTGATGACACTGAAATAATGGGTGATCAATGACCACCTATCCGTGCTTCTATCCTCAGGATACTGAAATCCTTCTCCTCCACTCCGCCACCCCCTTCCGGGCTGGACAGGCAACTTTATCTCATGCGGGCTGCTCCCTTGGAGCGGCACCGCTGCTCCTGAGGGAGCGCACCCCGTAGCCGGGTGCAGTGAGTGCCTTGGGGCTGGGTGGCCTGTCTTCGGACGGGCTCAGCCCCGGCGACTCACTAGGATGCCTGCCCAGACCAATGTCTCCCCCTAATTCCTATCATCCTTCCGGCTCTGCAATGGTCTTGTCGACCGAAAGGGCCTAACCCAACAAAACAAACAAAGATCAATGACAAATGATAACATACTCGATCCTAATATATGTACCGATCCTAAATACAGAGGCGAGATCATATAACTCGACATACTCGATCCAACATACTCGATCCTAATATACCGATCCTTAATACAGAGGCGATATCGCGCGGGCTCGTTTATTGCATGATTGTCTTTTTAATTTTGTTGGCTGTGCTGATTAACTTATTTCGGGATGTCTATCCTACATTTTTATCTGGAAGAAATGTGGAAGGGAGCATGAAATAAACAGCACGTGATTGACATATTGCGCTAGATGCGGCAGTGATGGCTCGTTTCGCTCGTTTGAGCCTTGCTTTGAGCATTTATTTGTGTTGGCTTTATATCACATTGCTATAATTTCGCATATCTGATATGCATATTAGTACGTCATGGTTAAATTCAATTGTTTGTTCATCAAAATTAGCATTTATCTCATTTCAGTTTACCTGTCATGAGATGGGTTCAATTATGTGCCATTTTCGCTAGTCTCATCATTGGCTGCAGTCACTGGTTTCCAAGGACGCCGGAGGTGAAGTTTTATCGTCTACACCGTGATTTGCTGAAGGTGACCCGAGCAAGCCGCTGCCGAACAGACGTTTTACGGTGCGGAAAACAGTTTCCAGACCGCGCTTCCTGTCGACTGGTGGTGTACAGAGAGGCCGGCACAGCCTGGCTGATGCCGGCCGGTCAGTCGGGCCGCCTCCGCTACTGCCGCTGTCACCCGGCCTGGTCGGGCAGCCGCTGCCAGCGCGCTGCCAACCCCTGTCAGGCCTCCCCTTGTGCCGCCGGCCGGCGCTGTGTCCGAAGTACCACCTCTGCCACCGGCTATTCGTGCCTCTGTGCCGGTGGCGATGGAAATTGCTCACCGGTGGCTGCCCGCTCGCCTCGGCTGGCCGGCGGCACCTGTCGCGGTCGACCCTGTGGTGTCGGATGGCACTGCAAGGAGGACCCAACACAACCAGCCGGCTACTCTTGCGGTTGTGACCGGAAGCCCGGCTACCAACCAGCCTCAGAAACCGACCCCACCTGTGTGCGAGCTGATTTGTGTACGGCGCACCGGCCCTGTCGACACGGTGGAACCTGCCTGAGCCTTACCGGCGACTACCGGTGCCAGTGCGCCCCAGCCTGGACCGGCCGCAGCTGCGAGGCGCCCCTCAACCCGTGCCATGATGCCGAGCTCTGCACGGCCGGCTGGACGTGCCGCCGCGAGCCGCGATCCCGAGCTGGCTACTCGTGCGGCTGTGAGGAGAAGCCCGGATGGGCGCCACGCTCCGAGGACGACCCGCAGTGTGTGCTCCGAGACACGTGCCTCGCTCGCAGCCCGTGCCTCAACGGAGGAACATGCGAGTCGGGCCCCAAAGACGGTTTTACGTGCCGCTGTCCCCCTGCTTGGCATGGTGACACATGTGAGAAACCACGAGACCCGTGTCGGACAGGTAACCCGTGTGGTGAGACGTGGAAGTGTCACAGAGACCCGGACTCACCGGCAGGCTTTTCGTGTAACTGTGGCTCTCGGCCGGGGTGGGCGGCCAAGTCGGAAGAGGACCCACGCTGTGCCGTATCCGACCCCTGCCTGACCGGCTCGCCGTGCCTGAACGGAGGAAGCTGCCAGTACCTATCACCGGGAGAGTTTAACTGCCAGTGCCGGTCGGCCTGGACCGGCCGCACGTGTGACGTGCCACGTGACCCGTGTGGTGAGTCGGACACGTGCGGCGCGGGCTGGAAGTGTCGCCGCGACCCGAGCGCCGCGCTGGGCTACACGTGCGGATGTGACCACCGTCCGGGCTGGCGGGCCACGTCTGCCACCGACCCGCGCTGTGTGCTCGTCGAGCCGTGCCGAGCCAAAGCTCCCTGCGGTAACGGCGGCACCTGTGTGCCCACTATGGAAGACGGAGAGCCGGGGTTTCGGTGCCAGTGTCCTCTAGCCTGGGGCGGCCCCGTCTGCGCGGAGCCCCGGAACCCGTGCGCCGCTGGGGACGCGCGCTGCGGTGCCGGCTGGTCCTGCCGTCGAGATGAGACGAGTAAAGTCGGTTATAGCTGCGGCTGTGAGACACGCCGCGGCTGGAGGCCGCGCTCCCTGGACGACCCGAGTTGCGTCCGGTCCGACTTCTGTCGGGTGCGGCGGCCCTGCCGTAACGGCGGCCGCTGCGGACCGGGCACCACCACGGAGCCATTCACCTGCCGCTGTCTGGGTGGCTGGCAGGGGCCGCTCTGCCAGCAGCCGCGCGACCCGTGCCGACTGGGCTCACCCTGCGGCGCTCAGGATACCTGCCGACGTAACGCCACCGCTCGGACCGGCTACAGCTGCCACTGCGAGCTGCGGCCCGGCTACCGGCCCCATTCGGGCTCCGACCCACGCTGTGTCCTCGACGACGCGTGTCTGGCACAGGCACCCTGTCTACATGGTGGCTCCTGCACGCCTGGTCGCGCTGGTAAGCAGAGCTTCACGTGCACGTGCACGGCGGCCTGGTCGGGAGACCGCTGTGAGCTGCCGCGTGATCCCTGCGTCCAAGAACCAGAGACGGTGACTCGCGTGTGCGGTGCTAAAAGCGGCTGCTCGAGGGACACGAGCTCCGAGGTCGGATTCGCATGCGACTGTGACGCTCGGCCGGGCTGGCGGCGCCGCTCGAGCGCTGATCCAGGCTGTGTGATACAAGACGCCTGCCTGGCGCTGAAGCCGTGCCGACACGGAGGAACCTGCCGTAACGTGGCGGACCAGGCTGACGGCTTCTACCGCTGCTTCTGTCCCCCGGCCTGGACCGGTCGCAACTGCTCCGAGCCGCTCGACCCCTGCCTGGACCCCAAGAACGTCTGCAACGACGGCTTCCGCTGTCGACGTAACCCAGATCGGCCTTTGGGCTTCTCCTGCGGCTGTGACGAGAAACCTGGATACCGTCCCAGTTCACCGACCAATCCAGAGTGCGCGGTGTACGACACGTGTCTCGCCCAGGAGCCGTGCGCGAACGGTGGCCTCTGCTCCCCGGTCGGCGAGCGCAACTACTTTTGCGAGTGCAAGAAAAGCTGGACAGGGAGGACGTGTGAGATCGTACTTGTGCCATGTGAGGGAATCCAGCACACATGTGGTACCCGTTGGCGGTGTCACGTGGACAGTAAACAGCCACTGGGATTCACGTGCGGCTGCGGCTGGAAGCCCGGGTGGGTAGCTGCTGAGGACGGCCATTGTGTGGTCGCCGATGCGTGCTTGGCGTACGCACCGTGCGCCAACGGCGGCACGTGCAGCGCTGAGGGCGGCACCCTGTACTCGTGTCGCTGCCGTGCCGGCTGGGGCGGCACCACGTGTGAGGCGCCTGTCGACCCGTGTACCGAAGGAGAGCCGTGCGGCTCCGGATTCACGTGCCGCCGGGATACTCAGAGCAGCACGGGGTTCTCCTGCGACTGTGAGCGACGGCCCGGCTGGAGACGTCAGTCTGAAGACGACCCACGCTGCGCTCTTTATGACGTCTGTCTGGCCGATCCGCCGTGCGCGGCCGGAGCGCGGTGCCTATCGCTGAGCGGCGGCGCGTTCCGCTGTGTGTGCCCTCCGGAGCGGCGCGGGACTCTCTGCGAGCAGCCGGTGGTGACCTCGGCTCCTCCGGCGCCCGTGCCTCCTCTGGTGCCGGCGCTCCTCCCAGAGCCGTCCTCCTCACCGTCTCCCGAGGATGAGGACGAGGAGGAACCCATGGGTGTCCTCAGGGAGCAGCCGGCCTTCAAACCGGTGCCGGACACACCAGTGCTGGTCGGCTTCAGACGCTTCCTGGATGAGCTGGCCGTCATAGCGCCGAAGCTGAAGTACGTGTTTATGCTGGTGGGTCTGCTGATTCTACTGATACTGCTGTTCC
This sequence comes from Amphibalanus amphitrite, assembly GCF_019059575.1. Classification (NCBI taxonomy): domain Eukaryota; kingdom Metazoa; phylum Arthropoda; class Thecostraca; order Balanomorpha; family Balanidae; genus Amphibalanus; species Amphibalanus amphitrite. The sequence goes on along the minus strand of NW_024883453.1, from coordinate 83,552 downwards.
TGGTGTGTTTCGCCTGCTGTCGGAAACTGTACCGCTCCCGTCGCCGTGACCGCGAGTGCGAGTACCTGCTGAAGAAGGCCGATATGGACCGTCGCTGCGAGCAGTACCTGCAGGCCAAGTACGGATACGGTGCGCCGTGCGAGCCTGCGTACCCGGCGGCCGACCCGTGCGAGCCGTACCCTGCGCCGGAGCCGTGCGAACCGTACGGCGAGGAGGATCAGACGTACTGGGACAGCACGGAGCCGTACCCGAGCCGCCAGTACGTACCGGAGCCGAGCTCAGGTATTCTGCAGCGGCGCGCCTCTTTCTGACACACACTGTACACACCATAGCTCATTTTATCCGTACCTACGTTGCAATATTTTAACTGAACAAGGCACCGCCAAACATGCCAGATACGTCGAGATGGTCTATTTGCCTGGCGATTGCTCGTTATTATTCATGGACACGTCCGAGGGCTTTTGTACTGCCGTGAATGTATTCAGATTTATCAGGACATCTATTCTTCAGTCACTGTCGCCTTATCTCCATTTTCGTCTGTCTCCCGTAATTGGCTTTCGGGGGAGACTCGGGACTTAGTCACGCTCCTTGTTCTGAGTGTACTCAATATGGCGCTCCGGATTCTAATAAGCCGCAGGGCAGAACCAATTAGCTTGCATGTCGCCGACGGCCCCGGTGTGAGGGACAATTACTCAGTGACGGGCGGACGGGGGCGGTGCCGGTCGCCCACCCGGTGACCTGTGCCGCCCCGCCGCCCGGCGCCGCCTGGTGCTCACCGACAGCGCACCGTTCACAGATGAGAGCAGCATTGAGAGCACGCTGGCCACACTGGAGGCCAGCGTGCGTGGCGCCGTCGGCGGTCTGCGACGAATGTACGGACGTCTGCTGGGCAGTCGTTCGGCACGGAGAGGCGCGCCCGAGCCGCCGAATGGGCGCCGAAGCGGCAGCCGCAGCCGCAGCCGCCACCGCAGCCGCCGCCGCCGCCGCCGCCACCGGCCCTCCCACGATCGGGTCGGCTCAGCCAGCAGCGGCGTCTCCTCCATGTCAGATGGGTCAGAGAGCGGAGTTAGCGACGAGTCGACGGTCAGCGGCGGTACGGAGCGCGGTCTGTCGGGCGCGGCCGAGCACGGCAAACGTCAATACAGCACGACCGGGGGCCACGGCCCGCCGGAGCATGGTGAGACTGCCGGCGGACGGCCGAGAGAGACCGAACCGACGGCAGAGGGGACCGGGCCCGAACGGGACAGGGAGAGGACAATACAGCCGGCGGACAAACAATGGTAATGGCCGTGTGACGACACCGATGGCAATCTTCCTACCAGGCAGAAAATGTGGCAGGATGTAACGAATGAATGTCAGAGCGGCAGGGAGCGCGCGCCGGCCAATGCAAATGGTCACCGATATTCTGGATCGGTGCTGCCATGCTTTTTTGCAGGCAGAGGCTGAGCGACAAATTAAATTCACGACTAATTTTTTTTTAATTTTTTTTCTATAAATTTAGTCCGAATGGCTGAATGGGCGGATTTGAGGAATCAGAGTCCGCACTAAGCATAGCTTGTTGTGCTGACCCTGACCCCACCACCCGATCGCGCAATTCCAGTTGTATGGCAGAATTTTGTCCGAACGTTTAACGTGCCCTCGCGACTCGACACGGTCCCCTCCGCTCACTCACGTTACCTGGCTTCTGTGCGGCCCCTGCCACAGACACGCACGCCATTACACGTAGGAGTTAAATGTGGCCGCCCGCACCGGGGCTTGAACCAGGCTCTCACTTCCGGCTAAGCGTCGAATTCCGGCGCTTTTATCCACTCGGCCACGGAGAAGACGAATTTGTACGCTGCGGCATAGAGAAAGAGAGAGGGAGAGAGAGAGAGGGAGAGAGAGAGAGAGAGAGAGAGAGAGAGAGAGAGAGAGAGAGAGAGAGAGAGAGAGAGAGAGAGAGAGAGAGAGAGAGAGAGAGAGAGAGAAAGAGAGAGAGAGAGGCAGACAGACAGACAGACAGACAGACAGACAGACATACTGACAGAAGTGCAAACTGACACAAAGACAAACTGACTGACAGTCAGAGATCAGAATAGCGGAGGAAGGGAGGGAGAACCTTGTTTTCAGAAAGCGTGCTAAGGTCATTTTTTATTGTTTTCTTATCACTTTCCGGTGATGGGATCTGTTATTGGTGCCATGCAATCTATCTATTGGGCATCGTTATGGGCAATCCGCTCTGCACACATGCCACGTCTCTCCGAAGGATATGTAAACACGTGTCGCCTCATCCAGTCCCCTCTATGTAGTTTGGTTATGTGTTCTGAGTAACGGGTCATTATTTTCGGGAAGGGAGCGCCATTAGCACACGGTGACGCTAGTTTGTCCAAGGTACGCGATCTGTATCACTAAACATAACTGCGTTCGCTAATAACCATCGCTTTTAGATTCACCAGTACCTATTACGTATTCTATGTAGTGTGTTCATAAGTTAACGTTCAATTGTCACCGGAGCTCCCCTTACCCTGGGGGCGGGCTGTTCTCGGCTCGTCGCGCACTCACTCGGGGCTCCACGGGGGAGGGCCCAGGGGCCATTAGGCGGCTCGTAGCCAGCGTGCCGGCCCGGTCAGCTGATGCTCATCGGCTGGTGGTGTCGGCAGACGGACGCGGCGGCTCCGCGGCGATCAATGCCGCGCCGCGATACCGCCGCGCGCCAGAGGCCGGCGGCGAGCAGCACTCCCGCGGGGACCCGGCTCGGCCCTCGGCCGCCGGCACCGGCACGGCTCCTCCCGACCTCCGGCCGTGGCCGCCGCACGGCCGACAGACCACGGCCGCGGCCAAGGTCGTGTCAGCGTCGTCAGTTCGTGGTGGTCTTCGAACCAGCAGCAGTGGACTTCAGCTGAGACCGGACGGACGTCCGTGGCAGTGTCCACCCGCCCGCCCGACACTGGAGAGCTCTCAGCACTGGCCGCGGGATAAACCGTGGGGCCTCTATCGGGAGTCGTCCGTGAGGCTACCTGGAAAGGTCCTACCACAGGAAGCGCATCCTTACCACTCACAGCCCCGGCCAGACCCGGGAGGTCAGTGGCAGCCACGCCAGTCGATCTCACTAGAGATGCAGCCTCTCCAACAACAGAATGGCGCACAGTTCGGAGGACCGTACCAGCAGAAGGGCATCGGTCTGGACACGCGCCCCGCGCAGCAAGCAGCGAGGCGACCACCAGCAACATATTTCGGAGGAGACCCTTCCGAAGGACGCGCCCTGCCTCAGGAGCCTGTCCGGTATGCGGACCACGGCCAGCGCTCTGGTCCATCGACTGTGCCCCAGCCACCGCGGCAGCAGCACGGGGCGCCGCCCTCTTGGGATGGCTCTGAGCCACCCAAAGCTCGGGGATGGGGTGCCACTGAGCCGCCGGACGGCACCGTCCTCTGGAGGTCCCCGCTCGCCTCCTGGGAGGAGCTGCAAGTGGACCAGAAGTTCAGGGCACCGCAGACCCGGCCGGCTGACGGCGTCCAAATGCTCGATTCGTATCCCAGGAATATCACTGAGCCTCGACCGGCCGCTGTTGATTGGAGGTCGCAGAACGATGGTGGCCAGCGACGGGTCAGTTTCGCCGACAGGAGTGGACCGGTAACAGGCGGCGTGAGTCGACCGAGCGCGGCTGGTTCCACCGAGGTCAATGGGTACCGCCTGGGGACAGAGCCGTCGAACCGAGCCGCTCCTATCGCCACTGAGCCCACTGATAGTCGGTGGAGAATGTTTGACGCGTCAGCGAGTTACGGCGGTATCGCGAATGACGACATAACTCAGCCAGCAGTGTTCGACAACAAAGGCAACGACGTGCTGCGACATTCCAGAGCCCCGCGAACGTCAGGGGATGTTCAATCATTCTCGCCAGAAGACAGTTCGAAAGCCTGGGAGGACAGGCAGAATGGAGTCGTAGGTCTTCAGCGCGGCCCGTCCGACGGCCGATGGAGCTATTCTCCGTCGGCGACCGATCAGCCGCGCCCCTCGACTGACGGTCAGCAGCAGTCCTTTGACAGAGCACCTTGGGAGGGCGCTGCGCCGGCCAGTTGGACCGGGGAGACCGAGAACGGCGATCGCTGGAGGACCGACCCCGCCACGGCGCATAAAGCGGCTTATATGACCACCGACGGCATCGAATATGAACAGTGGGCGGAAAATTACAACGAATGGGGAGTTCCTCAACAACAGGATAGTGTTACACAGCATGGTGCAGTTCAAGTCGGTGACATGCAATATTTTGAGGAAGGCCAACTTATCAGCGACAGACCAAAACAATGTTCAGTCACACTGACTCCGGGAACAGCTCTGAGCAGCGAAGGCTACACATCAGCAAATAATCAAGCGACGGATGAATTCAAAACGTATACCAAAGCCAGTGACACATACGTTGATATGGGAGCCTATCAACACCCAAGCAAAGAACTTGAGGACGAACTTGTGGACATAGAAAACGAACAACAAAAGAACGCTCGAAATTCAATAACGTCTATCGTTAGCAAAGGATCAATCAGGAATGACGCGCCCCTGTCCTGGGATACGGGCGCAGGTATGGGCGTGGCACCGGCTGACCGGGGCTCTCAGAAAGCCGGTACATCAGAGACCCACCCGGGTCAGCCGACAGCGGAGGATGTATCACTGACCTGCCGGGATCAGCCGACAGCAAATACATTAGTGACTGATGGAGGCCAGGTGACAGCAAGTGCGACAGTAATTGCATCCACAGGAAAGGCATCAGTCAATGCTATTGATCAGTTAGACCAAGGAAATGCATTTGTGATTCCCAGAAACCAGTCGACACCAACAAAGCCGACTGTGGCTTCTGAGGTAAAGCTGACAGCCACTACGTCAGCAACTGTCGGGGACCTGTCGTCCAAACCGCCGATCATACCTCGGCGCAGTTCGTCTGTGGACTGGAGGTCCTCGGCTGGGCGTGCCGTTCCTCCGACAGCCAGCGGCTCGATCCTTCCGGTGCCGTCCGTACCCGACGGTCCCTCGAGGGAGGGCGCCGCCACCGACTCGGCCGCCCTGAGGACTTCCGACGGACAGCGCCAGAACGGAACTCTGCCCAGCCACACGGAGCTGGCCGCCAAGGGGTGCTCAGTGACTAATGAGGCCGCGCAACGAGACGAGCGGGGCCGGTCCGCAGTGAGAGCAGCCGCTCGACCGTCCCGGGCCCGCTCCGTACCGCTGCCCGACCCCGAGCTGCAGTATATTGACGACAGATACGACTTTTAGCGGCGCGTCGGCCGGCCGACAGCCAGGATTGAGCCGGTGATCCAGTTACCCGGTGTCGGCTAACGCGATAGGCGGCCTGGCGTCCGATGACAGGAGCCGGATCGGCCAGACGGCAGCAATATGATCCACTTATGGTCCGACCTGGACGACGGTATTCTATTCTCGTCGCTGCGCAAAAGGCGAAGTAATTCGGACAGGGACGAATCGGAAACTTCGTCAATGCGATATCTGTAATTATGACTGTGTGATGTGATGTATCGGGCAGATGTAAACTGCATTGTGACACTGCAGGTTTGCTGTAATGCGTATTGAAGAATGCATGAATTGCGTAGATTGATTGTGTCATCGGCTTTGAAACGATGACTGGTTGTCAAAGGAAGTGTCCTTTTTTGCACGTCGCAAGTTAAGTTTTTGCCTATATGGGATCAGATAGGTAATGTTTACGATGGCCTGTGGGTTGATGAATATAATAAATGTGTGTTTCTGAACTCTTTTTTGCAACAGACATTGAGACACATTTCCTGGCCAGTGCGACTAGGTTTTACGCCAAATTGTTGCTAGTTGCTACGATAAACGGTCTGCGGAACAGCTATTGGCCACAATTCTGCTGATAAACGAGGCAAATGCCATTGTTTCTACAGAGCAGTAGTAAAGCATCTTTACCTGGGCGGCAAAAGACGAAAGAGCGCTTTTGTTTTGAAAGACAGATTTTGTCATGAAACAGATATGAGACAACGATTATGTATGTCCAGTAGATGGCATTACGGAGGAGCTACCTTTGCAAGAAAAACAGTTGTCAGTTAAGAAGTAGTTTGCCCGTTGAAAAGTTTATGGCAAAATTGCACGTTTTACTTTGAAAGACCCGTCACTTTGACTTTCCATTCCAAGCAACAAGTTTCATTTGTCGGACTCTCCGGTCGTAACTCTGCCGCTCGCGGCGACTGGGCCTTGGCCGGGCTCCCCGACCACTATCGGTTTTGGCTGCGGCAGCCTCGCCGCGGTGGTCTGCTCACGGCAGCGTGGACGGCGCCGGCGTCTGTAATTGACCTCTGTTTCGCCCGGGCGCGGCCGCTCTCCTGGAAGCCTACCGAGGGCGGTTAATGAGATGGCGCTGCATCGGAAATGGTGTCCTTGTGCTATTGGACACGGAAATGGTGGATATTAGAGGTCAACAGATGGCATGACACGCACCCCACTTACGTCGCTGGTATTAACTACATACGGAAACCCGCCGGGGCGTGTCATCATTGTCAGCTGATGAATGTGCCGCAACATTTGTAGGTATTTCCACAAAATTTACATTCATTTCCGTACCGCATTTTTATCAAGAAAATATGCATAGAAAAGTATCGGCAGTATCCATGCGACCTATTTGAAACAAAATGCACCTATCGCCACGTGAATAGGCTCATTTCGTATGTGTCATAGCAAAATGTGCTCATCGGCAGGAGATAAACGAGGGCTTCACATGGAAAGATGTCAAAACTAAGACAATACAGTGCATCGATGCGTGTTCATGACAGCCAATGGCGCTATTAAACTGTTCGCTAAAAAGAAGTTCACACGGGGAAATGGAATGGGGCTACCGGCCAATGACGACAGGCTGGTTTTCGTTGGCATGGTTAGCGTTGCAGAAATGTCACCAAGTAGTGGCCGTTATACGTTACCCATGGCACGGTAAGTATTGTCACGCTTCCTGGATCCGAAGTGATATGCTCGTATAACGCCTCGGTGAGCCTACTGCAACGGAAACAGCCAGCATATGCATGTGTAAGGTAAGGCTGATAAACTGACATCAACGCCATGTAACTTTGTACTGAACCTTCATTTATGTATAACATTTTCAGAGTTAGCCTGGTATACCCTACGACATTTTTAACAGTGAAGGAATTTTTCGCGTTGCTTTACGTGTCGAAATGACTGCGGTGCATGTACTTACATGCGCACCCTTTATTCGACATCATATGTCTGCAAAGCGATGGTTCCACATTTCGTAATAACATCTTTTGTAATCAATGCTTACTTATACGAAAGTGCTGATATCAGAGAGCTGAAATAGTTAGACTTCATAGATACAGGATCTGACATCGCCTTTTCCTGTCTAATTATCAATTTCATAACAGCCGTTCTCCCGTTGCAGGAAACTTTACCTGTCTGGAAGTGGTTTTCAAGTTTAAACGGCGTCTCGGTTACTACTTGTTTCACACCTACATCCCGACCTGCTTGATCGTCATTATGTCGGTGAGTCTGAAAAGGGTGAATTTGCGTGCATTTACGTACATGCATTGTGCATTTCTTTAAATATAACTTTCATCGCCTTTTTTCTATATTGTTTTATTTGCTACATTCTGTTCTTACCATGAAAAGGTTGATAAATGCGACTATTAAAATCCTATTGAGCTATAGTGCTCTGGAATAAAGAAGTATAATTTGTGTTTGAGGGCGGGGGAGCTCCAACTAAAGGTCACCGCTATTTTGGTCCCGATGAAGTTTCATTGGGTGTTGGCTCCGAGGCTATTTCGCTGAAAGACTCGACACCATGATTGTGGTTTACTTTCGTCAAACGTAGACCGAAACTCTGTCGGTGTTTATATAATGCAAAGACCTTTGAAAGCCAATTTACTGCAGACTAAATCGAAATGCCACACAATTTTACGTTTTCGTTTATTTAATTTTCATATGAATTTCATTTTACATGTGTTTTAAACAGTTAACGTACCAATATCATGAGTACCTAATTATCTTTATGAGTACCAGTGCAAAGTGATTATCGATTCAGACAATCCCTCAACTTGAAGTGAAAATTAGTTATTAATATAATCAAGCTGTCTCATTGTGTATCGGATTGTCTATTTTGTCACACACCATGCAAATGGTGTTTTTTACTATCATATCTTTTCTGGTCGAAAACTGAATGCGTTAAACTTCCTGCAAAATGGCACGGATGTTCAGCGCCACGAACGCTTAGGAATTGCACTCTGAAGGGCACCTATGTATTTGGAGAGTGGCAAGTCGTGCATTCGACAGGGCAATGGCTCAGCTGAAAATTTCATGAGCTCGATGTCAGTTACCAGTTGCAAGGCGTTCGTTGCAATAGTCAGATTCGCTGAAGTGTCAGTGTATTGTTGCAACCATGGACTACACGACGCACGTTTTGTCACCCGTAAGTCAAATGATAATGTGTGGCTACAATGGTGGGGTAGTACACGAGAGGACGATCCATCCCGTGCCTTCTTATCTCGCTGGGATAGCCACAATAAATGACAAATGTGCTGCTTTCTCCTCTCTTGGTCCCAGAGACAGGTATATCTTCTGCATCACATCCATTTGGGGTTTATCACTGGGTGTTCGGAGAAGTCCAAGGGAGAGGAGCCGACCAAAGCAGAGGAGAAGACGAGAGACGAGCAGAGCCGCTGAGGAGCTGAGAGCGGGGCCAGAGGGGCCTAGCGGGCCCGATCCGTCCCGGCCCGGGTACCTGCTCCGCCGCGCTGATCTGCCATTGTGCTGGCGTCGGCGGCGCCGCCCATTAGACTGTCGGTATTGTCGGCGCCATTGTGGCGCGCGGCCCGTAATGCGGCGCTGATGGCGCACTGGTGCGGATTAGCGCGCGCCGGACGGCAGCGTCATCAGGTGAACTGTGCTGGTGCGGCAGCGCGCCGAGCCGACCGCCGGCCACAGCGCGGGGCAGTTTTTAATAACGGCGTGCGACCAGCCGGAAAAGGCTCGGCGAGGAATGCTGTGTTGATCAGGATTAGACATTAGGCGTCTATATATAGCGCTGCGTGGCATGGCTACTGTGATACGAAGAGAATGAAACCATTAGGTCGGCTTATTTAGATCGTAAAAAAACAAATAATCAAAAACCGCTCGTAGCACTGAACTGCATATTTCCAAGGGCGCAGTTTCAGTTAGCAGCTGATGTGACTCAATGTTGGGCGCCGAAGCATTTTGTAGAGCTTCGGTCGAACGTCACCACGGAGCTTTATCGGGAACCTGTCTCAGTTATGACAGGTCAATGAGTCAGAGAGGATCGACGTAGCCGCATGCACCAGTTGGGGTCGCGTTAGCAGATTTTTTACTGGTTTATTGACATTTTTTCATGACGAGCTTTAATTTGTTTTATCTTTATTTATCTTATTTGTTTACTAGCGCCATTAAACGCAAATACACTGCCAAGAATCATTATAAGCGGATTTTGCGTTGAACATCGACCGTAAGTCCTTTTTTTCATGCACATTTACTTTCGTCATGCTCCCGGGGTAAGCGTCTGGCGACTGTCAGTATGAGCTATGTGCCCATGAGCCCCGTGTCACCACCACCAGCGCTGACTGAGTGTGCCGCTCTGCTCCGCCAGTGGATCTCATTCTGGATCAAACCGGAGGCGGCTCCGGCGCGTGTGACCCTCGGCGTCACCTCGCTGCTGACCCTCTCCACGCAGCACGCCAAGTCGCAGTCGGCCCTGCCGCCCGTCTCGTACGTCAAGTCCATCGACAGCTTCATGAACGCCTGCACAGTGTGAGTGGGACAGAGGAAGGGCGTTGGAATTGGGCCGAGAAAGGAGATAGGGAGTGGACAGAAGAGGGGGGTACAGTGTGACAGGGTCAGAGGAAGGGCGGTGGAGGTAAACTGAGGAGATAAAAGTGTGAGTGGGCAGGGGAAGGGTGGTAGGTGTCGGTAAATATTCGATTTTTTTTGCATAGGAAGTTTTTAAAAGAAGGTATTGTTATCCCCATTGGAAATTCTTCGCTACGAATAGAAAGTGGAGGCGGCGGATCGGTCCTAAGGAGGATTCAGCCGGTCTGAGGAACGTGACCGTGGCATGAGAAACGTGTCAATGGCCTCAGGAACGGACAGGAGAGCGCAGCAGCTTTTCCATCCGTGCCTTATTGTAGACGTGCCGGCATGTCAAATGAGAACGGCTTATTCCTATTTAAAGTTGTAGCTGCTGTCTGTCCATGACGGTACATGCACGATGCTACCGCCGTGCTGTGTTAGCCCTAACCTAATGTCTCACTTTTGTGACGAACCCCGCCGGCTGCGTGTCTCCCACACCTGTGATTGTCCCGTGCCGTCCTGTCGGCAGGTTCGTGTTCCTGGCGCTGATGGAATACGCTCTGGTGAATATTGTGCTCGGAGACAGTCCCGAGCCGCCGTCCAAGCCGGGCGCGGGCGGGCCGGGTACCAGCGCCGGCGAGCCGCCCAGGCCCGACAAAATCTACCACCTGGCCGCTCGGGTACGTTCTTACTGAACTGGAATTCAATAATTATCACCTCGTGATAATTTACCTTCATCACGCTATAACAATTGTACACGTTTGCATTGGAGGACTTGTCACCCCTAAAAACAGCTTGGTGTCGTTTTACATTCGTTTCAGTCGCGTGCGGAACTGGTTTTACGAAGTGTTTTTTTGAGCCACTAAGACCACATTTAGCTGCTCCATTTCTATGTTAGACGTGGGTGTATCATGTCACGTCTCGCCGTCCATCAGTAACTGAATTACAGCGCGTCACCTTTCTCACACTGTATTGGATTAGCGCCGAACGTGGCTCTCCTTTTGGCGACCTTTTCCCGGTCACCGTGCACGTACCGCACAGAGAACGTACACAAAAGCGGCGTCTGGCGGAGCCGTGACATCAAATAGAATAACAAACGCGCTGCCGAAAATTTAGAAAAAAAGAGCTGGCATTGGTAGGCTGGGTCGGTGGCCAACACGTGACCAGAACGAATCGAGAGTCACGAAACCGGAACTCTGTTCTTTCTTGAAGAAAGAATCGAGAGCCTCTGATAAAGTTTGCGATATGAACCAGTGGTATGACCAATGCTCAGATTGTGTCGTTAATTTTTCTCTAGCCTCCTTCAGAGAGCGCCCATTCGCTGACAACTCCTCCCCTCCTCAGGAGAATGCACGCATGCTGACCGGTCGGCCGCCCAAGCCGCCGGGCCTGTCCAAACAGCAGGTGAACCGACGGCGCGCCATCATAGTGGACCGCGTGTCGCGCGTACTGTTCCCAGCCACCTTCCTCATGCTCAACGTCACCTACTGGCTCGTCAACGTGGATAACCTGTAGACGGCAACGGCAACGGCAACTTCAGCAGCCGGAGCGGCGGACGGCGGGCCGGCCGTGCCGCGCGGAGAGAGCCGGACGACTCACAGCGAGCGTACTCGGTTCGGCTCAAGGTGCAATCGTCACCAGCGTAGTGTAAGAGACGAACTTTGGGGTCGCGCTCGATCGCCGATATCGCGAGTCGCGAGTGCACCGTACTTACATATACATCTCGTTTGAGTAAGTCGTTCAGTCGAATGGTGCCGCGTTGGGGGTTAGGTGCGGTTCGGGGCGCCGGCGACCAGACCTGTGCGCTGTCATAGCATGCCTTCTAAATGGCTAGCGACTTTCAGAGCATTCCGTCTCCGTGAGCACTCCCTCAGTGCTTTAACAAATAGTGTATGGTAGTTGTGTGCAGGCATTACTTTAGGAATATACGAGTCGAATCATCGCCAGTCGTAGGATAATAAAAAAAAAACTGTTTGACACGCTTGTGTTTTATTTATATAAAAAATGGCACCGGCACAAGGGACAAGCAAAGCGCAAGAGCTATTTGAACGGGACATATTTCAATTAATACGACTACATTTATGTTCTCGCCATGGCTCGTAAGTCGTAACATTCAGTAGAGTCACGGCCGTGTTGTCAGCGTTACAGGCGCTGATCACTATGGTACAGTATGTACAGTTTTTACAGTCAATGAACACATTGCAGTCGGTATCGCGACACTGGGCGGCCCGCTGGACCCACTCCTGGTCCGCACACATAAGATAGGCGGCTCCAAGAACCGGCAGATCTAGTTTCCTCTCCACACACAAATCAGGAGCTCTCCGGTCGCCACCGACTCGCAGCATGGACATTGGACAAAATGGCCTGGCCTGTCAGAAACAGAGCAGCCAGTTCACCTGCGCTCCATGGAGCAGGTGCTGCTCACGCCTGACTCAGCTCCTCCCAGTCGACATAGCAGGTCCAGTAGACCACGTTTAGTATGACGAACGCCAGCGGAAAGCAGTAACGGGACAGCTGCGAACACACGGACGGCGAGCGGTGGTGAGACGCATTCGGGTCGAGGAGGGATAAGAGGGCAGTGAGATAACTCGAACGCAAACCTACGCGACGAAAGTATACCGCAGTCAATACCTGTTTTACGGAAAAGGGGTTGGTGATGAGAGGTGGAAGGTGGGTGATCGAGAGCGGTAGTCACAATGACACCGCCTTCTAATAAACCTGATCTATAAAGCATTGGAAGTCGTTTCCCTCCTCGCCTAAATGAGATGTCCTGATTTAGCCGCCAGTAAGGTCCGGGAAACGTCTGAAAATATGCCGTACAGCATTTACGTTTTTCAGCTAGTTTTAGGGTCTGAAATAAGTAAGTTAAAATATAAGCGCTGAAAAGTAATCTTACTTTTAAATGGAGTGACAAAGGTTCTTTTAAACGGCGAACTTTGACTTAGATTTCGTCAAATTGCTTTAGTGCTTTGTAATGACTTTCACAGTCAATCCGAAAACAAATAATTACATATGTGTTTCGCTCATTGACAGTCTTCTAAATAAAATGTGTTCAAACATGATAACCACTAACCTTGTCCATGTAAATGGTCACATCGCGGCCGCTTACCATTGACAAACATTCAGGATAGGACGCTCACTGACCTTATCAATATAGAGGGCCACCTCACGGCCGTGGCAGAAGGTGACATACTGCGGCTGCAGCGGCGGGGTGCGGGCCGGACCCCCGCTGAACAGTCGCCGCGACCGGCCCACGGAGGAGCGCTGCCGCGCGAGGGGACAAACCGTCAACGTGCAACATTACAGACATAACTAACTTACGAACACTCCCACATACAAAGATATCCGGGTACTGTTATACTGTCTGTCGGCTAAATCTCTCAAGTCAATTACCGCAAACTTATCCGCCGGAGTTTTTTCAGTAGGTACAGACTTCCGCTCAGCCTATTGAACAGCAGGCATTGCTTCGACTGGGTCTTCTCAGATCAATAAACGCATCCAACTTGGTTTATTTTCCCTTCCAATATTTACTTGCGAACAACAATATTAAAGTCCCTATCTTGTGGTGCTGGCCGCTGGGTGATCTGTCGAAAACTTGAAAACTTGAGGCTCAGGAAGTAGATGTATCTCCAAAAATAGCTTTCAAGCAAAATGTAATTGAAACGAATGGAATAAAAAGCAGCGAAGCTAAGTGACTATTATCTTTATATGAAATAACTCACATTTATATATCGGGGAAGTCAAGAAGCCGGTAGTTTCTAAAAGTTTCATGGGAATGGCTGCTTTATGCCATTTCCTTCCTACGAATAGCAGTACACTTTTCAGAAGTTCGACTTCTAATCAATTAACTTCTAAAATCAAGTTTCTGACTGAAGGTTTTTGTTCCGAGCGGCTTTTCAAGCGGACTGAAGTCCTCATCTAATCTGATTATTGCGTTCTTATTCAGGGACGGCCGACCAGAAGTGCCCGCTCGGAGCTGCCTAACGAACAGAGGTCGGCTCGCGGGGATGGGGGGGGGGCTGGAGAGTCAATCCATAGCTCGGCGACCGTGCCAGGTCGGCGCGACGAGCTTTGACCCGGCAGCGAGCAGCGAACTAGCTCCACACCGGATGAACCAGTTTGCAGTCCGACATTGAAGAATGAACATGACTTCTCAGGTCCGCACCGTTTCAGCCAACTAATCGTGGGTTACGTAAGAGTATTGCGGAAGATCCATACCCGAAGCCAATATCTGCGTTAGTGTATGTGAGTGCTTGTGAATGAGGGGCATATCGCAGTTTTTGCTTTGAATGTGGGATACCAGTTTTATAGCTTGAGCTGCACACAGTTAATGATTTAAAGGCGACAAACTTCGCACGGATGTATGTAGTTACTGTAAGAAGAGACGAACAAAATAGCCTTGTGGATGGCAGCTCTTTGAAGAAAATAGATAAAGCAAAGAGTCCATTTCAGTTATCCGTCAAAAGGTTATGACAGAAGCTGTGGCTGTGTTTCTCCCTCGTCCACTGGCCGGCCCATGGCGACTGTACGGGGGCGGCCGACGCCGTCCCCAGGGACACACCCGGGGCCCGCTGTCTGCCGTCCTCGCCGTGCCACTCAGCGACAGCACTCAGCCAGCAGCTGAGCGCCGTAAGCACCGCCGTAACTCTATGACGGACGCAATATTGGGCCAGGAAGCAGCGCGACCGCACCGACAACATTACAGGCACGGCCGCAAAATGTGGTAAGGGCTTGGTATGGTGCTATGGCAGCGTTATTAACATCAAAGTATGTGGAAACATCTGTGCTTAACTGAAACTTTCACTGTAGTATGCTTTAATCTCGTAAAGCACTGAATGTAATGTCGGAGCCTTTCTTCTTTAGTTGTTGTTTGTACGTGGCATCAAATATCGATGCCTCTTATGACCATATGTAAGTGCATGGCTCGGCTCACCAATGATTTGTCGTCGATGTTGGTGAGGTCCTCGTCTGAGTAGCCTTTCATGGCCTTGGTGGCCACCGGGCCCATGAAGTTGTTAACGATGGCGAATTCCATCAGCGACGAGAACACGAACACGGAGCAGGACGACATCCAGACGTCGATGGCCTTGACGTAGGAGACAGGCGGCAGCGACTGCTGCGACTGCTGGTTCTGCGTGGCTGCCAAAACACATACAGTTACACTAGGCATACACGAATAACTCGGCAGTCGGCACGAAATGGGTCACCATAACGCAGGCAATCACCGCTCTTCGTGACACCGTCTGTTAAGCGGATTGTTTTATAGCCCCATATTGACGGTGGTCTTCAGACTCGGGCCGTAATGGAGAGTCGATACACGACTGCCGTAATAATGGTGTCATTACATCAAACATAACCACATACGTGCAAGCCAGCGCGAATAATCATTTTGTAACTAGCACTCGTTTACACGACATACACCCACTTACTGACTGACTGACTGACTGACTGACTGACTGACTGACTGACTGACTGACTGACTGACTGACTGACTGACTGACTGACTGACTGACTGACTGACTGACTGACTCGCTCACTCACTCACCCGCTCACTCGCTCACTCACTCACTCACTCACTCACTCACTCACTCACTCTCCAACTTACCGAGTGTGAGCAATGAAGTGACACCGAGAGTAACTCGGGCCGGAATCGCCTCCGGTTTAATCCAGAACGAGATCCAGGACATGACGACAATCAGCGCCGACGGTATGTACGTGTGGAAAAGGTGGTAGCCCAGGCGGCGACGGAGATGGAATACCACGGCCAGACAAGTGAAGTTACCTGGGAAAAACAACCATGCATGTTTCATTGTGTATAGCTTCTGAGGAAAATTACCACACAGATGAAGCGACTTTCCCTGAAGACGCGAGACTGGAATGCGCTACGAAATTGCTACGTTTTATTTCAATTTCAGTCCAAAATTAGGCACTTAGCAAGGGATATGTAAGAAGTTTTGACGACGATGTGTCCGTTCGTTTTGACATTAACAATCATCG
This sequence comes from Amphibalanus amphitrite, assembly GCF_019059575.1. Classification (NCBI taxonomy): domain Eukaryota; kingdom Metazoa; phylum Arthropoda; class Thecostraca; order Balanomorpha; family Balanidae; genus Amphibalanus; species Amphibalanus amphitrite. The sequence goes on along the minus strand of NW_024883453.1, from coordinate 67,759 downwards.
GCTACAAGAAGTCGAAACGTTTAAGCTATCATGAATATCCTCATCTCCTTACATTGCCTCCAGTACCAAAGCATCGATAATAAGGTCAATTATATCCCACGCAAAGCTCTGATTTCTCGTGCATTTCGACTAATCAGCTGAAATACGAATGCGTCAGGGACTGTAGTATACAGTTAAACGTGTTATTTTTACCAATGGAGTACGCCAAGATAAAGTCTTCGGTGATGTTTTTGCTTAACATTGGAGTACGCCAGGGTTTTATCTTTGGTGCTGTTTTCTCTTACCGGTAGAGTACGCCAGAGTACAGTCTTCGGTGCTGTTTTTGGAAATGTCCAACTGTGGCAGCTCGATCTCGGGGTTCACCATCAGCGGATCGGTCAGATTCCATTTGAAAATCAAGTCGTAAGTAGTGTGCGATACTGAAACATCCAAAAGAACCTTATTGTGTTTTCATTGCCAAAAGTATGAAATATAAATGAAATAAATTGTTCTCAAGTAGGGTAGCCTGGGGCAAGACGCCCCAGATAATTTATTTTGCTACCTAATTTTTGTCCCACATATCCTGGATGGCCAAATTTGTGCTCAATGCGTTCTTTGGACATTTTACTTTAAATTCCACCCCTCAAATTCATTCACTTATGATCGGACTCCCAGCTAGGAAGTGGTTTGTGAAGCAACTGCAAATAGGGCGTTTTGCCCCAACCCCAGGGCAAAACGCCCCACGGCCTGGGGCAAGAAGCCCCATACTCTAGATTAAAGATTAAACATGCTAGTTGACTAAATCTTATATGAAAGGTCCGTTAGACGTTGGGAGGCATGGCACTGAAGTTAGCACCTTCCATCCTATCAGGTGTTCAGCTACGACACTATTGTATGAGCAGGTTTTTCACCTGCCTCATAAGGCCAAATAATAAATTATTGCAATGCAAATGTTAACAAAATATTTCCTTTGCCATCCAGTTGCTGAGAAAAGTACATATAAATGCATAGAAACATACCGTTCGCCAGCTACCGAACATTAGGAAGTGGGTAGTCCGAACAACACATGAGGTAAAACGCCCCATGGGGCTTTTTGCCCCGCGACCTACTGGGGCGTTTTACCCCATCACGTAGTTCGGTCAGAGAACAACGCCTTGCACTCCAGGAAGACATAATTTAACACGAACCAACCCGGCATTATAAGCGTTAGACAATAGTTGTTCAAAATACATAAAAGTCGTTAACTTGATGTGGACGATAAAAGAACGCCATGATGCATAATCTGACAGCAAAACATAAAAATCACTCCAAAAACACATTTTTGGCTATATCTCCCTAAAGAGTCATCACAATTTATTTACAGTCTGCTCATATAATGATCGTATAGTGCACGTTTTATAGAAGAGAGGATGTTTCCCCAGAACCTTGCCAGTTCCGAGAAACATCGGTGAGGCGTTTTACCTCGGCGGGGCGACTTGCCCCGGTCTACCCTACCAACTGCCTATAATGTACAGACAACATGCGTAAATTAGCACAGCTAATAATACTAAAACCTAATGAAACAGCTTTCATTGCCGGCAATGTGAATCTGCTGACAATATAAAGCTAAAGGCAGCCTGAATCTGAAACAGCCTAAATTAAAAATGGAAACGTGGTTCGCTGAGGCCGGGACTTATTCCGGTCTCGGAAAGCGGCCGTTCTGAGCTGAGCGGCTGCTGGCGCGGCGGACGGTCGCCGCGGGCTGCGCTCAGGTCTCTCTGATCCCGAGCCCGCCGGCTGGAGCGCCACTTGAGCACGATCAGCTCGAGCCGGTCCCGGCCGACAGGGCCTGGTCGGGCCCGGGGCAACGAGCCGCCCCCGGAAACATTCTGGAGTGGCCCCAAACAATGGCCACGAAAATTACTGAGCTCCCAACGGCGGCACGAAATAACGAGGCCGCCAGGTTTGCCAAAGACTCTGCCCAGCTTTGAGGTTAAAGTAACTTGTGTCGCTACAAAGAGCGTCTATTTGTGGGAGGAAAAGTGTGTCTATTTTATGCACCCGGACAAAAACTACGCCACAGTAAAGCAGAACAAAGTATTGATCGAAGGGACTGGCTCACGTCCGTAAGAAATACGAGTACTTTTTAGCAACTTAAGATGACCATTAGTTCTAAATTTACATATATAAAAATCAAAACGTCTGTACGTATGTATGTATGTATGTATGTATGTATGTAACGCGTCAGTCACGCTTGGCGGGCTATTGCTCCGGAACGGTGCGGGCTACGGGGGTGAAATTTTTGCGCCGAGTCGGACGCGTGCATCTGTTTGTTGTATTAAATTTTGGTGGGGGTGGGTTCGGTGGTTTGCACGTGGCGGGCGAATCTTTGCGGGATTTTGGGCCGCGGCCGGTTTCGAGCAGACGGCACGCGCCTTAGGCTCAGATTGTTCGCTGCGAAAATGAGGGAAAACAGAGTCGGAGGTCGTTGACCTTTGGCAATGAATACCGGAACAGAGCACCGCCGGCCAGGAGGAGACGCCAAATTTATTCTGGCCATAACTCGGCCGCTACTGGGCCGATTGCAATGAAACTTGATTTATTACGCTGCGCGTAATGCTCGGCACCTAGTTACATATATAAAAATCAAAATGTCTGTACGTAACGCGTCAGTCACGCTTGGCGGGCTATTGCTCCGGAACGGTGCGGGCAGCGGGGGTGAAATTTTGGACATAAGTCAGACGCGTGCATCTGTTTGTCGTATTAAATTTTGGTGGGGGTGCACTCGCCGGTTTGCACGTGGCGGGCGCATCTTTGCCGCATTTTGGCCGCGGCCGGCGCCGATCAGAGAGCACGCGCCGTTGGTTCAGTTTCCTCGCTTTCAAAACTGAGCGAAATCAGAGCCGACAGGTCACTGACCTTTGGCAATGAATACCGGAACAGGGCACCGCCGGCCAGGAGGAGACGCCAAATTTATTCTGGCCATAACTCGGCCGCTACTGGGCCGATTTTATTGAAAATTGACTTATTACGCTGCGCGTAATGCTGTCCCTCTATACTTGGCCGATTTTAATGAAAATTGATTTATTACGCTGCACGTAATGCTGTCCCTCTTTACGCTGCGCGTAATGCTGTCCCTCTAGTTTACATATATAAAAATCAAAATGTCCGTATGTATGTATGTAACGCGTCAGTCACGCTTGGCGGGCTATTGCTCTGGAACGGTGCGGGCTACGGGGGTGAAATTTTCGACGCAAGTCGGACGCGTGCATCTGTTTGTCGTATTAAATTTTGGTGGGGGTGCGCTCGCCGGTTTGCACGTGGCGGGCGCATCTTTGCAGCATTTTGGGCCGCGGCCGGCGCCGAGCAGACGGCACGCGCCTTAGACTCAGTTTCTTCGCTTGCAAAACTGAGGGAAAACAGAGTCGGAGGTCGTTGACCTTTGGCAATGAATACCGGAACAGGGCACCGCCGGCCAGGAGGAGACGCCCAATTTATTCTGGCCATAACTCGGCCGCTACTGGGCCGATTTTATTGAAACTTGATTTATTACGCTGCACGTAATGCTGTCCCTCTTTACGCTGCGCGTAATGCTGTCCCTCTAGTTTACATATATAAAAATCAAAATGCCCGTATGTATGTATGTATGTGACGCGTCAGTCACGCTTGGCGGGCTATTGCTCCGGAACGGTGCGGGCTACGGGGGTGAAATTTTGAACGTAAGTCGGACGCGTGCATCTGTTTGTCGTATCAACTTTTTGAGGGGGTGCGTGCAGCGGTGTGCACGTGGCGGGCGCATCTTTGCGGGATTTTGGGCCGCGGCCGTCGCCGATCAGAGAGCACGCGCATTAGCCTCAGTTTCTTCGCTTGCAAAACTGAGCGAAATCAGAGCCGGAAGGTCACTGACCTTTGGCAATGAATACCGGAACAGAGCACCGCCGGCCAGGAGGAGACGCCAGATTTATTCTAGCCATAACTCGGCCGCTACTGGGCCGATTTTAACGAAAATTGATTTATTACGCTGCACGTAATGCTGTCCCTCTTTACGCTGCGCGTAATGCTGTCCCTCTAGTTACATATATAAAAATCAAAACGTCTGTACGTATGTATGTATGTATGTATGTATGTAACGCGTCAGTCACGCTTGGCGGGCTATTGCTCCGGAACGGTGCGGGCTGCGGGGGTGAAATTTTGGACATAAGTCGGACGCGTGCATCTGTTTGTCGTGTTAAATTTTGGTGGGGGTGGGTTCGGTGGTTTGCACGTGGCGGGCGCATCTTTGCGGGATTTTGGCCGCGGCCGGCTTCGAGCAGAGAGCACGCGCCTTAGGCTCAGTTTCTTCGCTTGCCAAACTGAGCGAAATCAGAGCCGGAAGGTCACTGACCTTTGGCAATGAATACCGGAACAGAGCACCGCCGGCCAGGAGGAGACGCCAAATTTATTCTGGCCATAACTCGGCCGCTACTAGGCCGATTTTATTGAAAATGACTTATTACGCTGCGCGTAATGCTGTCCCTCTAGTTTACATATATAAAAATCAAAATGTATGTATGAAACGCGTCAGTCACGCTTTAAGGGCTATTGCTCCGGAACGGTGCGGGCTACGGGGGTGGAATTTTGGACTAAAGTCGGACGCGTGCATCTGTTTGTCGTATTAAATTTTGGTGGGGGTGCGCTCGCCGGTTTGCACGTGGCGGGCGCATCTTTGCGGAATTTTGGCCGCGGCCGGCGCCGATCAGAGAGCACGCGCCCTAGGCTCAGATTGTTCGCTGCGAAAATGAGGGAAAACAGAGTCGGAGGTCGTTGACCTTTGGCAATGAATACCGAAACAGAGCACCGCCGGCCAGGAGGAGACGCCAAATTTATTCTGGCCATAACTCGGCCGCTACTTGGCCGATTTTATTGAAACTTGATTTATTACGCTGCACGTAATGCTGTCCCTCTTTACGCTGCGCGTAATGCTGTCCCTCTAGTGATATATGATATCCAAATTTCACTTTTGATTCACTGTAAAATTTCACCGAGGTTTTGGGTAACTGAGTAAACATTTGAGCACACCAGATTGGCTGACACATAGGCACTGGCTGACAGAAAACGAATACTCACAGCTCTCGATCATCATTGAACACGATTGAGTGTCGTGTGGATATGCTTCAAACTTCATAGCGCAAGACAGAACCAAAGTTAATCTGCAAAAAGGACAATTATTGTTAGATAATGTCGATAAGTAATTGAACAGGAAGACGAAATGCTGACACTCAAGTCTCAACATGCGTGAAAACTATGATCGCAGAATATGCCGGCCACGAGTCAGACTATTGGTCCTTTAAAGACGATTTAAAGCAATTTAAGAAGAATGGGACTAGAACAGGAGCCGGGTTTTGCGGAGATAAATCACAAACTGTTCGAAGATCCAAAAACTAAAAAGGTAATGTCGTTACGTGCGTAGACGTAAACTACTGCGTTGCGTAAACTACTGCGACAGTGAGAGGGGTACTACAAGCGGCGACAGTCCTCCTTCCTTTATCCAACTCACTTGCTCATGTAGAGTAGCGTCTTGTCCTTGTACAGCCAGAGGTAGTGATTGGGCACCGACATCTCGTGAAAGGTGACCTTCTTGGCGTTCTTGAAGATGCAGTCTGGCCGCCAGATGTTGAGCAGCCAGTTGACGTCGAGGATGCGGTACTCTTCGGTCATGTTCTCGGGCAGTCGGAGCCGGTGGTCGCGCCAGCTCTGCGCCAGAAACACGTCCGCCACGTACGTCTGCCGCAGCCCGAGGCAATATAATCAGTGTGGGTAGTGGCTGTCGTGGTAGGTATGTCATGTAGAAGTTATACTGTGGGATGTGTTCCAGGAAGTTGCGTTCCGGCTGTGTTATGGCTGTACGCAGGAGACCGGGAAGACAAATGACAATACAATACTAGTCATTATTTCAGTGCCGATTAGAAAAAAAAACAGTAAAGTCGACTATTTTTCGGTCGCAAATCCGTAAATAGCCCGGCCGAAACAAACGAAACACATGTGAGACTTAGCACCATCACCATACAGCTTTATCAACGCCTAGGTATATGCGGTGATACTGTGCCGCAATGACCAGTAACTTCACCAGCTGCCACTAGATGGCAGTAGCAAAACGCCTGCAGCCATGCTGTGCCGCAACGCTAAGTAGTTTCACTAACTGCCACTAGATGACAGGAGCAAAACGCCTGCTGTGATGCTGTGCCGCAATGCTCAGAAGTTTTACTAGCTGCCGCTAGATGGCAGGAGCAAACCGCCTGCAGTCATGCTGTGCCGCTATGCGCAGCAGTTTCACTAGCTGCCACTGGATGGCAGTAGCAAAACGCCTGCAGTCATGCTGTGCCGCAATGCACAGTAGTTATACTAGCTGCCACTAGATGGCAGCAGCAAAACGCCTGCAGTTATGCTGTGCCGCAATGATCCCCAAGAAGCTTTGCCTGAGCTTTGCCATCTGGCGACAGACTGCAGGCGTTTTGCTGCTAGCAGCTAGTGAAACTACTGCGCATTGCGGCACAGTAGGTATGACTGCAGGCGTTTTGCTTCTGCCATTTAGTGGCAGCTAGGGAAACTGCTGCGCATTGCGGCACAGCATGACTGCAGGCGTTTTGCTGCTGCCATCTAGTGGCAGCTAAAGAAACTACTGAGCATTGCGGCACAGCATGACTGCAGGCGTTTTGCTGCTGCCATCTAGTGGCAGCTAAAGAAACTACTGAGCATTGCGGCACAGCATGACTGCAGGCGTTTGGCTGCTGCCATCTAGTGGCAGTTAGTGAAACTGCAGGCCCTGCATATATGCTGTGCCGCAAAGCGCGTGCCCGCTGACGGGACTAATGCGACGGAAACGTGCGACTTTGCTCAATAAGCGGTAATTTTGCTGTTACAAAATACAAATGACAATAAGAAAGTGATACACAATAAGACTTATTTCAGTATAGCATAACAATTATAATTCGCGTGCAGCCGCTCCGTCGAGCGCTCCGGTCTGTCGGTGGCCGCTCGGGGTCGGTCGGTCGGCGGGCGCTGCGGCGGCGGCGGCGGTCTGTGCCGTCGGCCGTGCAGCGCGGTCTAATCACGGGGCCGATCGGGCCGAGGAGCACCACTGGAGCACCTCCTCAGCGAGTCTGAATCAGAGCTCGTCGTGTCCGCCGCCGGATTCAGCAGCCGTCAAGCACCCTTCAGAGTCGCTGCCGCTCCGGCGACGCATCGATTCAGCCGGCTACGCGGCGCTCGTCGAGCTCTTGCCCTGCCGCGGCCGTCTTTAGGATCTTTCAGATTGGCGCAACCCACCGGCACGGCCCAAAGCCGCCGCTTTCATCAGAATGGCGACTTTAATATAGAATATCAAAACTTGACCGGCCATAAGAGTACGAGCACGCCCCAGAAAGTCTCAATCCGTAATGGCACGCATTCAGAATAGTGAGCTTGTGACATTTACTATACCTACAAATGATGTATCTTTTATCCTCCTGAAGTGATTTTGCGTTTCGCTCTCTAGAGACGAAATAGTTTGACATGCATCTAAAGCAGCGGCTAGTAAAAATTTCACCGTATTTTCTTTTTAACGATTTTGGTTTACAAAATGAGGGAAATTATCCGGAAATATAATCAATGCAAGAAGAGGCCTTCGGAAATTGGCAACTTATCGACATATTTTTCCTAAATAGGTAATGGTTAAAAACTCTAGACGCACACAGCTCAAAATGCACCGTTTCGACCTCGCCAATTCCACTTCTAGCAAAAAAAGCTTCCACTTTATTTGAATTGTTAAATCTGACATTCCGCGTTCTCTTACCATTGACTCTTCATTGATGGAATCCAAGCTGATGACGGTGACATGGAAATAGACAGTGGTCGGCTCCCCGCGGTACTTGGGTGGCTGGTTCTTGTCGTAAAGCTTCATATTGAGAGGCAAGATGTCCGAAATACCCAGACTGTTGGAAGACTTGCCTCTGAAATCAAGCAATCAGACATGATGAATTCATATTGCATCACTTATCCCAAACCAACAAACACCCAAACCCAAAATAAACCACCAAACCCCAACCCCCCATGGCTGCCCGGGTAAAAGGTGACCTTCCCTGTAACTGCATAGGGCGGCTATCCTCACCAAACCTTTGTCAGTCCCGGTGCTCCCACCGTGTTCTCGCGCTGCCGGGCATCCATTGGACAGCGTGACCAGGGCCTCGTATCATAAAGCGAGTCCGTAACTTACGCCGGTTTTGGGGCTTGTATTACAAGTGCATGTGAAGCGATGACGATAGTTTGAATACTCAAATTTATTTATCTTGCAAGCAAGAACAGAAGGGAGAAGGGGAAATAAATTTATCGCTTCACATGCGCTTGCAATACAAGCCCAAAAACCGGCGTAAGTTACGGACTCGCTTTATGAAACGAGACCCAGTTCCCTATTCCGACTGCTGCCTGGCTGGAAAAGTCTGACGGGACAGAATCCCCCAGTCCCTGCCCCACTCTCTGATGAGGCCAGGTTTCCACCCGTGGTCACCAATTGCATTACGGCCGGCTTTAAATTCTGCTCTGTCGAATAAGCGCTGATCAGCAGACTGCCCGTAATCCGGGAGACGCCATTGTTGCAGAATTACAAAGAACAGAACCACGGGCACAGCAAATTGGAAGACGAGCGGCCGGTCAGAAAGTCCGCGAACGACAAAAGATAAAGGAACACTGTGTGGCTGCTACATTATAAATAGGAATTGATGACCTTTAAAGGGACCCTCCCACCTTAACATTAGATTTGAGTTGAGATAGCCAAAATGGGGTCCCTGGCTCAAAATTACCGGTTTCGGCACTCACAACATCGAGAAATGCCTTAAATCGGAAATATTGAATTTCAAAATTGCAGCATTTTCATTCAGAGGGGCTAATGCATAGGAATACCCCTCTGAATGTGTGACGTCAGCGCAGATATCTAACTATTTTTAATTGTTTGACTAAAACGTTTTGTAGCACGCGGTGGTATATGCTGCTTTGCGCGCAACAAGTGCCGCACTTTCAGCTGCCAAACAATTGCTTCCAAATAAAGTCGCTAGGAACAGCGGAGATCCCAAAAAGTAAACAAAAGTAAAAGTCTAATATCTTGAAAACCGGTGAATATTTTTCGGTGAAATTTGGTAGATATTCGTTTTCGCTCTTTCTGAACCGAGCGACATCACTTTCATGCCAATTCATAAACTTTTTTGAAGGTGGGAGGGTCCCTTTAAAGGCTCTTGCAGGCTGCACTAAGACTATGGTACCTAGCCTATCTACTTAAAATCGTCCCTTAGCTTTCGCCCTAATGAAGGACTTGCTTGATATATCTTACCACACAGTTACTGTTGAGGCTCTATTGTTACATATTTCTTTCTGAGGATATGCATCGACATTTTAAAGATAGGCCAGAATGTGAGACGGGGTATATATGTAAGCATAAATTATTACCGTAAAGTACGACAAGCTCTAGCATTCAGCGAGCCGAGCAGGCAATAAAATAAACAATGCAATAAAAGCGCGGCTACAAGCTTCGGAACCAGCTTAACTCACGGGCTTCGCTTGACAACTGGCAGGGACTGGCAGAAGTTTGATGGGGCAGACAGGGGTTTGGCAACGGCTGACTGGGTGTTCATGAAGGGCGGAGGGGCTTTAGGGAAGGTCGACAGAGGTTTGGTGATGGTCAAAAATGTTTGGTGGGAGCCGAAAGAGATCGAATGAAGTTCAAAGGGGGCTAACGAGGGTTTACAGCTAAACTGCCGGTCCCGTAGCTCAGTTGGTTAGAGCGTTGGACTCCGCGTGGTGAGAGCACGCGTTCCCGGTTATAACAGTCCGGGTTCGAAGCGCGACGGGCGCTCGACATTTATGGGCCTCCTGACAGGTATGGTTGCGGTTGGTGGCAGGCCGTAGCCAGGCGAAGTCAGCGAGGGGACCGGCCGTGCGCGGCTTTGTGCGCACGTTAAACTTTGGACTCTAAATTCTGCCATAGAATCGGAATTGCGCGATCGGAGGGTAGAGGGTAGGGTCATCGCAACAAGCTTCGCTTAGCGGTGGCTCTGTCCTTGTGAATCCTTCCCATCAAAAGGTTCGGACTAAATTTATTTAAAAAAAAAAACTAAACAGGGCTTGGGAGAGCAGAGTACGGAAACTGACTGGGGTTTTGGTGCATGCAGGCGGGAACTGACTGAGGTTTTGTGGGCTGCAGACAGCGACATACTGGGGTTTTGGCGAAGGCAGACGGGAATTGACTGGAGTTTTGGTGCAGGCAGGTGGGAACTGACTGGGGTTTTGTGGGCTGCAGGCGGGGACTGACTGGGTTTTTGGTGAAGGCAGTTGGGAACTGGCTGGGGTTCCGTGGGCTGCAGACAGGGACTAACTGGGGTTTCGTGGGCTGCAGACAGGGACTGACTGGGCCTGGGGTTTTGGTGAATGCAGGCGGGGACTGACTGGGGTTTCATGGGCTGCAGACAGGGACTGACTGGGGTTTGCTGGGCTGCAGACAGGGACTGACTGGGGTTTCCTGGGCTGCAGGCGGGGACTGACTGGGGTTTCGTGGGCTGCAGGCGGGGACTGACTGGGGTTTCGTGGGCTGCAGGCGGGGACTGACTGGGGTTTCGTGGGCTGCAGGCGGGGACTGACTGGGGTTTCGTCATTCGTGGGCTGCAGGCGGGGACTGACTGGGGTTTCGTGGGCTGCAGGCGGGGACTGACTGGGGTTTCGTGGGCTGCAGACAGGGACTGACTGGGGTTTCGTGGGCTGCAGCGCCGGCCGGTCGGACGGCAGGACGATCTCCAGCACGGTATGCCAGCGGCCGCGGCACCACAGCTCGGCCAGCTGCTCCAGCTGCTGCAGCAGGGTGTGACTGGCCTCCGGGTCGGCCGGCGATGGCACGCTGCACGTTTCACCGCCGCCGCTCACCCCGGCGTCATAGGCGTTCAGGAGCTGAGCGTTACGCGTCAGCCGACTGGCGGCGGCCAGCAGCGGAGTCAGGTCGTCCGTCCAGCGGCACGGGCCGGCGCCGTGCTGACAGAACTCGTACGCCAGCGCAGTCAGCTGCGAGGGCACCGGCTCGGGCAGGTAGACCAGGCTGTAACCGCCAAACAGCTCCGCCATAGCCCGCAGAGTCTTCTGCAACTGGCGGCCGACCGCAGCGCCCCCGTCGCTGCTCACGTACACTAACAGTTGATAGAGAGCGCTGTGGTCGCGGAAGCGGTACAGTACGGCCGGAATGGCGGCCAGGTCTCGCACCTTGAAGCGCAGCTGTCTGCCGCAGCGGCGCAAAGCGCTGATGGTGGCACTCTCACTACCTCCCACCATCACAACGTTAGAGTCCTGGACGGGCGGCGGGCCGGCCGACTCGTCACACGGGGCGCCAAACCGCTCCCGCTCGCAAACCTCCTCAGCGTGATTACGTCGCACGCGGGTCTGGAGCGCCAGGCGGGACTCAGAACCCTCAGTCGATGTCCGCAGCCATGGCAGTGGTAAACTAGCACCGACCAACTCTGAGCCTCGACGGCCGGCCAGGGCTATTTCCTTCACCATTGACGGCACATAGCGGTCAGGGTCGGAGTATGGATCATCCTCCAACCAGTCCTGTTCGGTCTCACTCCCACCGAATGGCTGAGGGAGCGCAGTAGCGCCAGTCAGGTGAGCACGCAGCGGCAGCGGCTCTGTCCTCTGGGCGGCCTTCAGGCTCTGTTTGTGCCGGTGCCCGTGGCGTAGAGACACATCAGCCGACAAGGAGCCCTCAAGAGGCGGTCTCAGGCAGTCGGCGGACGAGCAGACCGGCCGGGAGCTCCTCTGTCTGTGCGACCGGTGGTGCCGCAGCCTGGGAGTGCCGGATCGCTCCCCGGTGGATCGGCGGACGGCTTGGGGTGGTGTTCGAGCTGCGGCCGCTTCCCATCCCCGCCACAGGCTCACGGCATGCGGCGCTGATCTGAAACCAGCGCAATCGGCATCAGTCAGGCGCCGCTGGCCAGTGGCGGGGATGGGCCGGCTTTGGCCGCCAGTGGCGGGGATGGGCCGGTTTTGACAGTTTAGTTCAGTGGCGGATATAAGCAGGCTCAAATGATCGTGCCAATCGAGCTGAACGTGTATGCCAGTCCCTCGGGGGGCGGTAACATATTAACGACGAGAACTTCCCGATCAGCGAATGGAGCCAGCCAGATGCGGTAGTGCTTCATTCGGATGGTCGCATTATTCTGTTGTAAGTGAATTCTCGTTACTAAAACTTGCAACCAGGAGGGATATTTGAAACAATCGATATTGACCACGAATGTTCACATTTTCAAAACAGGCGAGCTGTTTTTAGCATACTCTCGATGAGGAGTGGGTAAGTAAGCTCGACAATCACCAGACGCTCCCACGCCGGCTAATAAGCCAGCCCCTCCTGCCTAGTCACTCATTCTAGCGTCCCGTCTGCACAATTTCACCTTGCCGCGCTCCTTCTAAATTTCACAATTTTCGATTTCATTCTTGACACTTGAGGCATCGGCAGTGGCAGTGGCACTTTTTGTCTGCTGCTATCATCCAAAATTGATCGTTCGACACTCCCCTCGCCCGGTGTTCCCTCATCTCTCCCGGCTGTTCCACACTAACACTACTGTCGGATGGCCCTCCGTCCATCGACCCAATAATCACAGCCGCGTTTGACGTCATGTCCATGCTCAGTGCTCATAAGCTGCAGTCGATCGATCGTGGAATGTGTGGTGGCAACAGAGAAGGGCACAGAGCATGAATTTGATATGTCGGGTAATGTCAATACATTAAAAACTCAAGAAACACCTATTGAAATAATAATAGCAAAGGAAAGCCATAGAAGGATAAAACCGAACACACACAAACATGTAAGATTACCAGTGTCACAGATAACAGTAGTACTGGATTGGAAACAGAATATTGGCAGTTGCAGTAAGAGGCCGAATGTTTTTATGCGACGGCGCCAAAATGAGATTCTCGCGTGCTGCTGGGTGGATAATTTGTGTGTTGTGTATTGCAAGAAATCGTCTTTTTTGCGCTTTGTCGTTTACGTTTAAAATCGAAGCTACCAAAATTACTTTCATTTGCTTGAAAATTAAAGTATTTCACTTTTAATTTGATCATTTAGAGGGCACAATGCGTGGTGTTTTCTTTTGAAAAAATTGTGGTGCAAAGCCTTACATACGTATAGGTACATCAACAATGGAGGAGGGGAATGAGCGGTAAAAACCTGCCGTTCTGGCTACAACCCAACGAACCAAGAGGAACAAAAGATTAGAACAGGAGATGTCTCACATGCCACCTATTCGCTTTTCTCACCGAAACATCTCTACGGGCTCAGTGGGTTGGCGCCATGGGTCACCGTGACCGGGCTGAGTGGGATCAGGACTATTCCGCTGTGTGTGAGCTGCATTTCAGAAAGGAAGATTTCGAAGAAGATCGGTCATTTCGCACCGGCATGCAGAGACAGCGCCGTCGGCTCAAGAGCGGCGCAGCCCTGTCAGTATTGACCAGCGTGGATTACGCGATGCCCCCTGTGCACGAGCGGCCAGCGAAACGCCATGGCATCCGCACGCCACTCACACGTGCAGGTTATGAAGGGCCAGACCGATGCGTTTTTCACGAATGACAATATCAGCTATCAGGTGGCAACTACAACTGGTCGAGTGTCCGACAGTTCCTGGAGAATGAGGCGGTACTCCGGGTCACTGGTCACGTTTCAGCCCCACCGACGCCTCCGCCCGAATGGCATCATCACAGCAGGAGTGACAGCAGGATGGTGCTCTTGTCATCCAGGAGCTAGTGGCGGCGGTGGCGAAAGCCACTGAAATGGAGGACCTGGATGACAGCGCCAAGGCCTCCCTGGGACACAGCTCCGGCGCCTTGGCCCGCTCGGCTCTGCGCTCGGCCACCAGGCGTAACAAGTACGGTGCCTCCGCCAGCCTGCTGATCTATCATGGGGCTACGCCGCTGGAGGTACGACTGGAGAAAGACAAGGGAGACATCGACCTCACCGTGAGGATCTGCCAGATTTGGAGGCAACTGCCGAAGACGGAAGCTAACAGGTACCAGCTGCTGGTCTGCGATCAACCAAGAAGTGACGCAGAAATGACGAAGATAGTCGTAAACCGAGATGTCGAACTGACCGGAAGTCGTTTACAATGATAGCCACGACGTCCTTAGGAGCCTCCTTCCAGAGATGTATGCGACGGTTTTCAATCTATTTGCTGGAAAGTGTGGAAACATGGTAACTGATAAGTGAGACAGACACTCAAGACAGCGCTGTCCATCGAAAGTCAGGAAGCAGACACCCCAGCCACTGGTGCAACCCGATCGAGGACCGACAAGAGGCCAAAGCTCAGCAGGGTCAAGAAGATGTAAGGCGGGGAAGTAAGGTCGCTGACGAAATTGGGAGGGCAGGCGAAGCGAAGTGACACTTGAAGGGGTGTTTTGTGACGTTGGTTTGAATCGTGACGTTTGGATGGTTCGTTGTGACAGGACTGGTATCGATTAGCATGTAAATAAAGAGATCAAACTCCCATGTATGTACAAGTACTTTTTGTGGATGAGAGTGAGAAATCATTATAATCAAATCAGTGGCATACGTTCCCTCACCACGGTGAAGAAAGTGTAACCAGCAACGTTTAGTAAAATAAGTTGCCATTATGCAAAAATGCAGCAATAAACACGAGCACGGCTAGTCGATTGCTTCTTTATAAGTTTCATTCACATAAACCAATATTTTTTGTTGCCTGTGAGAGGAGATATCGAAATATGGGCACGATATATTCGGTTCTGTTTTCGGCCTCTTACTGCAGCCACCGGAATCCTGTTTCCAATCCAGTACTACTGTTATCTGTGCCAGTGTGGTCGATAACATACCTGGACGCGCCTCCCATGGTGATGTGCGGCAGCGTGCTGGCAAGCAGAAGTACCCAACCGTACTGCATCTTTGTAGCGACCGGCCGGACGGGTTACCATCTGTGGGTGAAGGAGGAGTGTGATGGAGAGGCACAACGGCATTTTTCGACGAGGTGTGGCAAAGGGGCCAAACATCAGCCCTCTCCTCCCTACCGGCAGAGCGACACACGGGTCGTGACAGTACCGCAAATACAGAGGCAGTGCTTGTATGCATCTTTATCTACATAACCCGTTATGGTAATTGAACTGGAGCTCGCAGGGGTAAGCGTGGTCGCCAACGTTAGGTAGACTGACAGCTGAGCCTTGGCGGGATCGGACTAGTTACCTCCATGGCAAGACAGTGCCCCCGTACTGGGGAGCGTTATCGAAACACATGAAATGAAAAACGAGAAATGATCACTAGCGGAAAGAGGCAGAGAAAACGAGAAGAGATATGGGAAGGGGAGAGAGCGAGGGAGAGAGGGGAAAGGAGAGGAAAACGAGGAAGACAAACAGGGAGATCATATAGATCACAACTAGAACAGAAGCCACAAGGTTTACGGCTGCAGCCTTCTCTCACCTGATTCCGAGCCCGCCGCGCCGCTCCTGGCTCCTCACACAGCGTTCCGTGCCGGTCACACCGCCGGCAGCGGCCCGGGTCGGGGCTTCGGACGGGGCGCCGACGCCCGAACACACGGCCCGGACCGCGCTCTCCACTCGGGGCTTCCGGCTGATCTCGTTAGCTGGGTGTGGGCGGCGCAGTTCCACGGCCGTGTACTGCCCCTCCCCAACACACACAGAGGGGAGGAGGGTGTGGGTACACAAGAGTCGTCTAGTACCGCCTCCTAGGGCAGGAGAAGCGACATGGGTCCAAGCGTGCCCCTCAACTTTCAACGATTGATGTGTCATTATTTTAAATTCACTGACAACTTTAAAGACATAATATGGCTCTAGTGGACTTTTATTGTATGCATAATATAATATTACACGGTAATGATAAATAAACGCTCATGTGCACAGCCAGGCAACACCAATGACTAGATTTTTTACAACTCAGGTACGGTAAATATAAGAAATAACGTGATTCGCTCGAGCATGACACTTGAATGTTTAAAACCCAACAGTGCACAGCCTTTTATATGAATGTGATGGGTAAGGCAGTCTTCAGGTGTCAGGGGAAGACCGCAACCAAATTTAAACCGCATCAGGACACTCAATACAACCAGTCAATAAGTTTGTTACCCGATAGTGCTTGACGTTTCAACAAACGACGCATTTTAACGGCAAAGCACATTGCTAGCGTGTAGCGCGTGTAGAAAACTGCGACATTTTCTTTGTGTCAATAGACGGATCCGTGTGATACGCGCTGCGTGGCGTGACGGGCAGCGAGAAAGCGATGAGATGTGATAAATGGCTATACGGTGAGATCACGAAGGGCGAGATCGGCTCTCTAGCGACCGGTGTAGCACACTCAGCTGTGGACGGTCGGTCCTCAGAGCAACTTCTAGAAGTAGCGTGAACGTCAAAGTGGACGGAGTCGAAGGCTTGCTCTAACCCTCTCTTCTGAGGGCGGGCTTGCCGCTAAGCGCCACGGTCAGTCGAGCGTCTCGGGCTTGAGCGGTACCCCTCCCCACTCTGCTGATGGAACCTAGTGGAGCGGAGGGCAGTCCTGGTGTTCGAATTGACGCGGCATCACCATGCGGCTTGTCTTGTCCGACTCCGTCCGCAGGTACTCCAGCACGTTGTTCACGCGAGAATCAGGCACCTGCGAAAACGATTTTTGATTAATCAAGCACTGAAACGCTGAACGAGAAAAAAAGCGTGCAATTAGCTGCTAACAACTACTATTTGGAGCACCGAATATGCCCTAATCATAGAGTATAAACTTACCGATCCGTCAGCGGTGGCCAGGTACTTGTAGATGCGCTCGAAGGTGTTGTACGGAATGGCAGCGCTGCCCCCGGCCGGCTCCGCGGTGATAATCTCACATACCATACGCATAGTGCCTGTCAGGTCCTGGAGGTAACAGGAGGGTAGAAAATTCGCGGTAAGACAGAAGATACACAGGCACGGTCGGGCAGACAGACATGGCCACACAAATAGAGACAGTTGCTCATAGCTCGACACACAATTCGTCATCGCATCTGTTCACTAAAAATCACATCACTAACGCCCAACACCGGATTCCAGTATATCCATTTTTCTACCATGTGCACTGTGCAGAAGTACAAGCCCGTTTCAAAATACGGGCGGCTATCAACCCACTTTTTCCAGAGTACCGGCGGCCAGCGCCAGGAACTGCAGCCAGTCGATCTGTTCTTCGTCGAATCCACCGGCCAGTAGCAGGTCGTCCAGCGCCTGACGTAGCAGGCACAGCGACTGCCACACGTCACGGATGTCATCCGCCGTCACCGTCTTGCGATCCTCAAACTGCCGGGGAGGACACAGAGCTACACAAGACGAACAGCGCGCGAGCGGATAAGCAATGCACGGATACCCGTGAATACAGCGTCATAGAGGCGGCACAGGACGAAAGCAAACGTAGCGAAACACAGGAAAAAAAGGGCGGTAAGAGGTTTCTAGGTGCGATAAGAAATTGACGACGACCGACTAGGCATCTTAAAATGACTGATCACTTGTCAAGAACAATTCGTGGTTGTTTACTGTCACATGGTGCCCGTACCTGACTATGCAGAGCCCGCAGATAGCCCTGTGTGAGGCCATTCATAGTGGCCGGTGGAGGTGGAAACTCGAGTCGCTGCTTCATCGGCGGCCGCTCCCCGTTGGCCAGCGCCAGGAAGTAGGCGGCCGACCAGCGCACCAGGTCGCGTGGCTGGGTGCGAATCGCCGCCTTCGTGTACTGCTTCAGAATGTCCGGAAAGGCCGGCGGTACTTTGATCTGCTGCGAGCAGTACATGGGCTCCGGCAGTGGCGACATTTCAGCTAAGCGCGGTGACGGAGGTATTTAGCTGTAATAAGTCATGATGTCAATTTCATGGAAAAAAAGGCAAAACAATCTTCAACCTCAAGCATCTAATAATGATATTCTGTAAATATTTCAGAACTGCATGCTTCAGCTTTCAAAGGCCATTTGAGCTGTCAATTACCCATATGATTGAGTAAATACACAGTCTCATCATGAAAAGTGATATTGATTGGAATATAAATATCAAAAGCAGAGGAAACCCATTCATCATGAGCAATTCTATGACCTGGACCATGTGATCAATACAGGCTCGGACATGGTCTTTGAGAGTAGGTACCATTTCACCCGTTAAATATTATTTTCGATAAAATGAATAACCAAGTGCAACTTTTTACACCAATATCAACATGAAATCTTTCTAATATGCACGAGAATATCAAACCAACCATAAATAATTGTAATGGAATTTGAATTTGAAATCAGCTCTCCAGTCCAGTTGTCATTCATCGACTTTCAACACAAAAACATTTGTGACATCAAAATACTGGTGCTTGTAATATTGGAATAATTGCCCACTACCTAGTATGCCATCCCACTTCTCCAATCATGGAAAAATAACATAATACAGCATCAATCACCACATATCACCACAAAACAACAACCACACACACTCGGAATTATTTTGGTATTTCAGACTTTCAATTTTCACGCATTTTTATTGCGTCATACAAACACGAAACAAATTTGTACGGAGGTGAGCGATTTGGCTAAAAACAGCATATTAGGACTAATTTGACTTCTAAATACACATACTATATCTCAAGCTATGTTTGTTTAAAAAATATACTTACCTTCAATAACTAAAAATGGCATTTTGCGAAGCGCTCAACAAATATTTCATGACGTCATTTATTTTTATGTTTCCATTTTTAAAATAAATGTTTTTATCGAGCTTGAACGTGGCTATTGCTACATTTCTGGCGCGACTGCCTATGTGGGTAGGGCACTTTTACATGCTTTATTTCCAGTAATTTGCCATTTTTCGTTACTTTCAGGCTAATGTAAAAATAATCACTGGCGTTCAGTATGATTTTATAACACCGAAAACACCTGTTGGCTGTTATGTGTGATGTGTGTGTTATATGTGAGATGTCTGTTCCAGTGTTCATTGCACCAACGCAAGGCTATCAACTATTAATAGTGCTTCTTTTCTGTGCAAGACATTGAGCAAAACATTTTGAATTATGCCAATATGTTCATAAATTTCATATAAATATTTTGATAGATAGGTAGATGAGCTGAGTCGTGCCATAGTCATAAGAATATCAATGATGTGTTCAGATTTAAGAGTTGGTGTAGCCATGTCAATGTGAATAAGACACATGGGCACTGTTCAAGTGTCTTTGGCTGCCGTGGATCCCTGATTAAAAAGGCTGGGCTTAGTTAACAGCCAGTCAGGCTACACACAGATTGCATTTCCTGCTGTCCTGACTCCTGATTGGCCATTAGCTAAGCCTCGCCTTTTTACCACGCTAGCATCGGCGGTGGCAGACACTTTAACAGGGCCCTGAACAATTTCTGAGGAAATAGCTATCATAAATGTATTGTTTTTAGTGTTTTAATTTATTAGATTGAACTTTAATTCAATGACACAAATATATTATGAATGTTCAACATTATTTCATAAATACTCTCAGAGTCAGATAGATGCTGCTAGTGTCCACACAGTGCTCGATCTGCACAGAAATCCTAATGATGCCACCTGTTATTTTATCATGGGCAGATCTTTTCTACCTGGAGCTAGAATACCCTGCCTTCAGAAGGCCCTGGGCAAGGCCTTCTAGTTTGGCTGGAACTCTCTGGGAGTTATTGGGATGATGGGCGGAAAACAATAATTCAATTTAACGAAGTGGGGAGGCTGGGAGCTAGCTTGTTGGAGGTTGGTGTCTTGTGAGATAGCTTGTTGGAAGTTGGCATCTTGTCATCTCAAGATAGGACCCTTTCATGCCATCCTGCCTTCATTTTAGCATTGTTAGGCAGCAGGAGCCAGCAAGACTGAAAGGGATGCACTGAACGGTGAACAGCTTTTCAGTTACACATCATGATTTGAGCCATTGGATTGCAAGCTTTTGGTTTTTGCTAGTTTGTTTTGGGAAGGAACACATAAAGAGACTAAACAATATCTGCCTTTGCTTCCATTAGCTCTTACGCACTCACATGCCCTCTAAACTAGGTCACAATGGCTCAATTTATGACACTCAGACAGGATATGTTATGGCCTTCTTTTTCTATGCCTATTACAGAATGTCCAGGGTCTTTCCCAACCGCGTTCAAATGTAACTATCTTGTTTTGCTTTTTCCTCAGGAAACAGTCTCAAGATGTCTGTGAACAGCGAAGAGAATGCATTCGCCCCCGGCTCTGACTCGTTTTGGGAGCCCCACAATTACAAACGGACTTGCAAACGGATCGAAGATGGTCATAAGCTCTGTGATGACATGATGAAGCTCATCGTCGAACGTGGCGAAATCGAGAAAAGCTATGCCAAGAGTCTGAAAGCATGGAGT
Organism: Amphibalanus amphitrite; assembly: GCF_019059575.1. Classification (NCBI taxonomy): domain Eukaryota; kingdom Metazoa; phylum Arthropoda; class Thecostraca; order Balanomorpha; family Balanidae; genus Amphibalanus; species Amphibalanus amphitrite. The sequence continues at coordinate 47,430 of NW_024883453.1, read as the reverse complement.
AAAAAATGGAATGAACTTATTGAAAAAGGTATTTTAAGTCATCATGAGACTTCTGAATTAGATGTCACATGTTGTGTAGGTTGGATGCTGTTTTCGCTCTCTGAGAATCGTTTTAGGAGTCGGGCTGCCATGACCCACCACCGTTAAGTGGTGATTGATTGGTCCATTATTCTGGTATGTTAGAGAAGTTGTTGAGCAGTTAAGTGGGACTTTAAAGTCATTTTATCTTTTACTCAGGTTGATAAGTTAATGGTATACTTTTCAGAGTCTCAAGAGTAAATGTATTTTTTATTTAAATGATGGCAAATATTTCGACCCCCATTGAGGAGCCTTTTTCAATGCGAAATTACATGGAATAATAATAATAATTACATTATGGAATAATAATAATTATTATCAATAATATCATGGAATAATAATTACATTATTATTCCATGTAATTTCGCATTGAAAAAGGCTCCTCAATGGGGGTCGAAATATTTGCCATCATTTAAATAAAAAATACATTTAGTCTTGAGACTCTGAAAAGTATACCATTAAATTAAGTTGTTGAACCTTGAGCAGCTCGTGTTTCAGTTGGTTTGAACTCTAAAACCATGGTTAGCACCGTGGGACCGTAAATGCGTGGTGGAGCATTTGATCGCCGCTTTCAACGGGTCTCGTGTACGGTGTCGACTGTGGAATGACACCAAGTTCTGAATATTGATGATGATGTTACCGAGATATCCGGAATAATATGCATGGTGTCGGCGTTACATACAGGCTCGGAGTTTATGAGTTTATGAGTATGGTGTCATTGCCACCGATGTGTTCGTAGTAACACCCACACTGTTGTGCACAGGTCCAGAATACGGCACTGCCGAGGCTGCGTGGAAGAGTGTTTTGGTGGAGGCCGACCAGCGCTGCGAGCTGCACCTCAAGGTTCGCGACAACCTGATGAACGACGTACATACTAAGGTCAAACAGTGGCAAAAGGACAACTTTCACAAGGTGAGCGAGACGGCCTTGTGCGTCATCTTTCACGTACAACGCAGCTCCTCCATTGTGTTGCTTCGTACCAGTCTCAAGAAACACTTCAGTCTGTGCCTGTCCAGGCGGCTTGTCTGGATCAACTGCGAGCCTGTCTTTGTTGATTCTATGGATGACGTCGAAGTTCATCTATGCTTGTGCCTGTTATGAATGCATACTATTTCATTGTAATGGGACATTAACGTAATTCGTATTTGATGAATCACGTTCGTCTGTATTTGTCGCGCTATTCATAGCAATAATCAATATCCATTCATTTTGTACTTGTTTTATGAAAGCATCCTAAATGACGTGACGCCACCTTTCCCTCGTCTGCATCGTGCATGTGTAGTGTAGGCCGTCTCGTCATGTCTCTCTCGTACTGTGCTTTCGTTCTCTTACCGTGCCTCGTTGTTTCAAGCCGCGAGCGCCGCTGATGCTCGTGCCGGTAGGTGCCCCCCCCCCGTGCCGCCCATTCTTCCCCGGTCCCCCCCCCCTACAGCCCCGTCGCACAGCCCGCCCCCACCTCCCCAGCCGGGTCGGTGTGGTGTGTTCGCAGACCACTGCGCAATCTACGCCATACGCTGTAACTGTTGACACTTGATAACTCAGTGTAAAACGCGCACAGCCATTCCGAAGTCGGTCCGGTGCTCTCGAACTTGTCAAAAACCAGGATTGATTTTTAAACCACATACATTGTGTACATTGTTTACATTGTTGTGTGTACATTGTTGTGTACATGTTACCTATGTTTTAAATCGTTAACTTTTATCTAAGTATTGAAACTAAATCCCAGATTGCTATTCCGTCGGCAGTTTTGCTCCCAGAAAAAAAGTTGACGCCTTATTCCTGAAGTGTTCTCGATGCGAAGCTCGGCACTTGCTCTGCTCTTCTCACGGCGTCGGGGAGGGGTGGGGGTGGGTTGGCTCTTGGTTTTCAACCCGGCACGGAGCGTTGGTTTGAATATTGAATAAGACTTCGGTGCTCACCACCGTCTGGGATTTTTCGGAGTTGACGGCTGTCCTTATAAATATAACGAGCACGCACACACACGCGCACGCGCTCATCCACGCGCCACTCACAACCCTTCCCCACACATAAACAGAGCGGCTGCGCGCCGGCCTCCCGCAGTTAGTGGGCTGCCCTGGGTTATGTTATCCGTCACTGTAGCGTGCTGACGGGAACTGACGACGGACGGGGCCGGCACGGCGGGTCACCACCGATGTAATGCGGGTCACCGCCTGCAGCGCCGAGCTGAGGGCCCCGCCACATCGCTGCTGCGTCATTGTGTCACTCGGAAGAGTAAACTGGGGCCGCAGTGATGCATAGTTTGATTGTTTGTACGATGTTGCGATAATAAATAGTGTTCTTTTTAAAGGTTTCGATATGAATCATGGTAGCTTGTGCGATGTATCTTGTTTACTTCACATCGCATAAAATAATAGATATCGATAAACGCATGTATGAATAGGTCGAGATATCACCTAAAAAAAAGAATAAAAATAAACGAAACAAGCGGAGTTTTTTAATGCATTCGTAGTATTGATACGGGTATTGATGTAAGTTTTGTGTTTGTGTTTCAGACGATGATACACTTCAAGGAAAAGAAAGAGTTTGATGACGCATTCCGAAAAGCACAAAAGCCGTGGGCTAAACTCCTTGTCAAGGTAAGTGATCGCAGCGCGAATATGACGAATAACACAACTACGTTACAATATGTTCTGTGTCGCTGTTTGTTTACCATTGGATATCAGAGGCGAATATAGTACTGCGTGCGCTCCCTGGTTTGCCAGGGCGGCATTGGACGGCCGCTGTAAGCAGTCTCCCGTTACGAAAACGACCTACCCAGCTCCCTGTGCTGACAGCGGTACCTTGTCGCAGTCAGGCCATGCTCCTATCTTACGGTCACCTGGCCAAGTTCCCAGCGCCCCGCCGGGACTCAGGGTCAGCCCGGTGTTACCGGCGTGTGAGCGTACAGAAGGTTGAGTCAGGCCCGGTATGAGTCGGCGATACACAGCTCACATACGCCACTTGACCTTATCACACTCGCGGGCACTGAATCAAACTTTGCTTTTACATATTTGGCAACACATGAGTAAGAAGTAGGATGTACGAATTTATATAGCGCACGGACATGAAATCTAATTCGCATTCCCCATGGCCTGAAGCCTATTTAGTTATAAATGTTTTGTTGTGGTGGTCCTGACCTGACCTCTCGTTGCTCCTGTACAGGTGAACAAGGCCAAGGCTGAATATCATGCCGCCTGCAAGGCAGAGAGGACCGCCCAGAATCAGAAACAGAACGCCAGTAGCGACCCGAGCCTCTCTGGAGATGCGGTACGTGCTAGACGCCCGTTGCAGATGATGATAGATATCTGTACAATTTGCAAGGGTGAGTGCGCGTATTCATAACAGCACTACAATAAATTGACTGTGAGCTTAGGCAAATAAATGCATGTGCCACTCAGCTCCCTGTCCCTGACTGCTCACAGTCACCTCCCACCCCACCCGTGCTTCCTCAGCTGAAGAAGCTAGCTGACAGGGTACAGAAGGCCGGAGAGGAAGTGGCCAAAACCAAGGAACGCTACGACAACGCCCTCAAAGACATCTCAGACCAGAACAGCAAGTACATCGAGGACATGACGTACGTCTTCAACAAGTGCCAGGAGCGCGAGGGCGAGCGGCTCACATTCTTCAAGGAGACCCTGTTCGGCGTACATAAGTGTCTCAATATCGCCAGTGATCCCATGTGAGTTATCACGCTAGGAAATGTCCGAATCGGAGCGGTTCTGATGCTGACAGTTGACGTATACGTTTTTACGAAAAAAAGAAGATTTTTTTCAGTCCTCGCTCAGTAGAATACTCTATTTTCTGGCAGCCATTCTGACCAATTATGGCCTCCATAGGTCAAATTGCTGTGTCGTGTTTCTCGTTTAATCTTTGATGCATTTTTCGATGTTCTCACAAGTTCAATGGTAGAAAATCAACTCGGAGCGAATATTGTGTCGCAAGTTATTGGCTAAAAGGGAAGATCATCAATGTTACGGCACTACCATAGGCGGCGGAGCGGGGGGGGGGGGGGGCACCGGGGTACCGTGCCCCCTTTGATTTTGGCATTTTTACATTAGCCCTATGGGCGTTGCATGGAAAGAATGGGACCAAAAGTCGGCAGTGCCCCCCCCCCCTTAATTGAAGATGTTCCGCCGCTACTGGGCACTACACAGATGCTTTTCTTTGATTTCGTCACACAGTCTGACCCAGCCACCACCGAAATGTGTCTCTAACGTCCCTGCGACTCCCTGCGACAGGTTGGCCCAGATCTACCGTGAGTTCGAGCACACAATCGCCAACGCCGACAAGGAGAAGGACCTGCGCTGGTGGAGCAACAACCACGGCGTCAACATGCCCATGAACTGGCCGGCATTCGAGGTAGGTTCTGTGCCAGATGACTTGGTCCGTACCGGCGCAGTCGCTACAGCGCAGTGGCTGCAGGCATGCCGCTAGATTTGGCCAATGCAGTGTGATGCCTGGCTAACGAGCTTTTTTAACGCGTGTTTTGTTTGTGGCTGTTTTTAGTTTATATTTTGGGATATTTCAGTTTCACGTGTGTACCCTATAACGGTGAGCTGCCTGCTTTCCTCACCCGGATTGTGTGCGTGTTTTTAAGTTGTGACTGCCGCTGATTGCATCTGTTACCCGTACCCTGGGCGGGTCGGGTCGGGTCGAGCATGTGGAAGCGCTGGTGAGCCGGCCGCCGCCGCTCTCAGTTCTGGCCTGACCCCGTTGCAGGACTATTCGGAGGAGTTCCGCGACATAGCGGGCCGCAGCCGGCGCGCCGGTCGGCCTGCTGACGCCGACGGTACCATCACTCTCATCAACCAGCGACTGGTCACCGACGACCTGCCCGTATGTATCCGTTCACCACTTTGGTTCACCATCAGTGTCTCGGTCAGGATATTGGCATCATGCCATCTTGTAAGGTTGCGTAAACCGTAAATGGGAGAGCTGGTGACATTAAAGTAAAAAAGCTCAACTTTCGATTATACGTGATGGGACATTCAAAGTTGGTACCGAGGCGGTGTCACAGCGTAAGACGGTAAGTACCCTGAAGGTTCAATGATTCACTATCTGATGGCAGTGGAGCTAAGACGCTCGCCTGGGTTCGTTCAGGCGCAATCGGTAAGGAAAGCTGCCAATGAGGCAGAAAGCATGACGTGCAATGCATGTTTGAACAATCGCATGTTTTTACCGCTTGATTATAATACATTGATACCTTTTGCAAGTTTAGCGGTGTTGCTTGGATCACCCATCACTAATAATGTTGTTGATCTTCGAAAGGTGTATTGTGTTAACGCAACCCGTATATCCGTGACGGTTGTCATGTTGCAAATTTATCGACATATCTCTTTCGGACCGTGTATATCTTTTAGCCACGTCCTGTGCGGGCCGGTCTTGGCGGTCGGTACCGCTGGCCCCTCACCACCGTTATCGGTCTCATTCGCAGGAGTATGACGCCGACGCCAAGCCGGGCTCGCGGAAACGGACGCCGGCCGCGCAGCCGGGAGGGGCGGCGGCGGGTCACTCGTCGGGACAACAGTCCAATAACGTGTCACCGAACCGCAGCTCACAGCACAGGTACGAGTCTATTGAAGGACGGTTCAGACATCGGTTCTAATCAGAACCGATTCGAAGGGCCGAATCGGTTCTGACCGATTCGGACCAACGTCGTGTCTACGAAGCTGCAATGTTTGTCTATGCTTTCTCTCGTCACAGCCCGAAGTATTGCCACCTTCAGCTTTAGATATTCGCGTTTAATTCTGACGGGAGTTTACCTATAGATGACGCCCGTCGCTCGTCCACTTTCGACCACCGCTGCACATCCATGACCTAGTCGGTGACCTGTCCCCAGTAACGGCCACGGGTACGAGGACGGCGGTCACGAGGAGTGGGACGAGTACACCGTGGAGCTGGTGGATAACGGCGAGCCGGGCGTGCCGGTGCGGGCACTCTACGACTACGACGGCGTGGAGGCAGATGAACTTTCCTTCAAGGCCGGTAGGTGGCGGGATCGGCAATCGGCCGGGCCCATCGCGAACTACTGGCGTGGGAAATAGTTTTGTTTTAATAATTTTTCGATTGTTTTGTTCATCCTATCCTGCAATCGATACAGCGCGAGGGATATGCTGGGTATAGTTCTTGTTTTCATTATCTTGTTTTCAGGCACCTCGTGCACATTGCACAAAATGTTTTGTTGTGCTTTTTAGCTCTATCGGTGAATGCAACATTTTGGGTTACGGCTCGCTGATTATCGCTTACGTGATGCGGTGTGACCTGTTTGCACGTTGTTGATCGTCTTGTGTAAACTGACCCGATCGCACCTCCCTCCCCAGGCGAGGCCTTCGAGAAGCTGGAGGACGAGGACGAGCAGGGCTGGTGCAAGGGTCGTAAGGACGGCAAGGTGGGCCTCTACCCGGCCAACTACGTACAGCCCGTGTAAGAGCGCTGCCGAGCTGAACATGCTACCCACGCCGTGGTAGTGTGGGGTTTGTAGGCCAACTACGAACAGCCCACGTAAGGGCGTGACGGCTGGACGCCGGTCCAGGGCCGTGACGAGCGGCCGGGCGGACCCAGACGTAGCGGCGCCGGGTGCCCACACACACGGCCCAGACGGCACGCTGTGTACGGTTACAGCGAGTGCCGCTCTAGCCTGAGGTCACAGCGCCGGGCCGGCGCACTGGGACGCGATTCCCGGCCCGGAGCCGAATCTGGCGGCCACAGAGTGGTTGGACGACTGATGGCGCCGGCAGCGGCGTCCGCGGCCAATGGCGGCCGCTGCATGTGTTATACAGAATCCCATTGCATCTGATCTTTGGATACTAACGATGATCTGTGTGAGAGCGTACGCTATGCAACTGTGACCGTAGGTTTTGAGCATTTTGTTGGCACAAGTGTCGTGTATGTGGCGCTGTTGTAGAGCTCTAAGCGGTTAATGGGCGGACAGCGGGAATATGGTGCTCTCGTTGGTGTTGCTCATTCTGTGTTTGTGTGCGGGCCCCGTCTGTTGGGTGCCGGGTAAGGTGTGCCATGCCGACGCGCGGCGAGTCGTGGTGATATTCCGGATTGGAGGGGCTGCCTCGAGCCGCCGGCCCCGTGTCAAGTGACTGTTGTGTGGCCTGGTTTGTTGCGCAGTAGGCTCGAGTCGCTGCCAGCCGCTGCTTCTGCTGTTGTTTGAGCAGAGCGCGCGGCACGGTCGCGGCGGCGCCTCTCTCAGAGCGTAGAGCGATATAATGCAGCGCGAGTGAGTCCGACGCCAGAGTCGCACAAGGCTGCATCAGAAGGACGGTAGGAGCCAGAGGCCAGAGTATTTCATGTAAATATTATGCCAATACAGCAAATAATATAACAGTTGTCGCGAAACACTCTGAAGTCTGAATCACATGTTGTGTTACAGTTGCCCGGCTGAAACAGCAGCTAGAAAGGACATCCGTTACGAAGCGGCCGTGTCTCCGGGGGCGCTTGTGCCAATGGCTGGTCGCACTGAGCCGGGGGCGGGGGTCAGCTCGTCCAACCGTGACCTCACCAAACGGACGGACGGCAACACCATGTTCTTGCAGTCACAACTCGCACCACTGATAAAGTCAAAGGTTCCCAGTTTCGCCCCGCAGCCGGGCGCGGGGCAGAGGAGGCGGCCGCGCGTCCATCCAGCCTCCTCAACCTGCTGGAGGGCCCATCCGGGCAGCTGCTCCTCTGAGAGACCGCGCAGCTCCCGGGCGCCGCGGCAGCACGAGGGCGTCTGGAGCGCGCCCGTCTGCTCCGAGCTGAACAGGCACTGCCGACAGCCGCGACAGCGGTACACCACTGGCGCGGAGACGGGGTCCATGACCTGTGGCCGGACTCCCAGCCTGACTGCCTGAGATGGCCAGTCGTCTGGCCGATTAGGCGATTAGGCTTACTGAGAGGATTGGCCAGTTGGTCACCTGTTCAGCTTTGAGCTTATGATCACTGATGATTGAGACGAAACAGTGTCTGCAATCTCCGCTTGCTGGTACTGCCAGTAAATCTTCAGAGTAACATTCCAACTTAAAGTTTGTAGTATGTTTTACTGAAGTCAAAATGTAACTACTTTAACCTGGAAAGAAGAGTGGGTATGGAAGTTAACCAAGACAGCAACAAACGTCCATACTGATAATTGAATTTATATGTTGCCGTTGGGTCAAAAAGTACAAACTTTTAATTATGGTCTACAATGCAGACCACTCACTGATGCAAAAATATTTTACTGGAATCCCTCTTGAAAGTATGACACTGCATTATTCAATGTTAAAGGTTTGCTAACAATTCAGTAGGCGGAACTATGGTCAAGCGTACCCATTTTCGGGAACGCATTTTCGTTCCCATGTTTGGGAACGATAAACCCAAATATGGGAACGCCATGTAGGCATTATTTAAAACAAGAAAAAGAACCGTTAAATGACGTCCAAAAAATATAAAACGATCGTGAACCGCCTGATATTTGTCTCAATATTGTTGGGAAAGAGTTTGATATTGTAAGGCCCATCGTAGTTTCAAATCGTTCCCCTATTTCTAAAGCAGTCCATCATCCGGGCCGCGAACCCAAATTTGGGAACGCTCTCGTACACTGGCGCTGCAAGCGTTCCTTATTATGGGAACGGCGTACCCAAAATTGGGAACGATTTCACCGACGCCTTTCAGGGGCTCTTTTCATTAACAAGCATCATGTCCAACGCCGCAAATTATTGTTAAGCAACAATCATCAGATGACCTTTCCGGCAAGACCGTCGCATGTTTCGCCCGGTCTTCTGCGCTTTTATTCCCGTCGATCTTGCAGCGGGCACGCCCCCCTCTGCAGGATTACGTAATTCACAACGCTCAGCGATGTTCAACAAGGTCTTCCATACCTATATCCACCGTCCGCGCCGAGGGTGGAGACATGTCAAGCACCTGTCTGTTTATCACCGATAGTTGACGAGCACAAGGAAGTATCCAAAAATGGGAACGCTGAATATGTTACACCCTCAAAACACCTAGTCCCATGGAAAATCTAGTTTTTTCCTTTCTTAATGAGTGTAAGTGGCAAAAGGCCTGGTAGGATGGGCACGAGGAATGATCGAAATCAGCATAAAAATTATAAATAAGCCCCACAGAGCGACCTATATAAGAGAAATTCCCCCAAAACGATCATGCTTAGAAACACGAAAGACAAAAACCACGCTCATGACGCTCCTTATAAAACAATGCTAAACAGCTAGCATCCAAATAAAATATGTCTTTCCGGGCTGATAAAATACAGCTGAATAATTTTAAACCACTGAAACTGAGTTTACAACAGTAGTTCGGTAAAATCACTGACGTTCCACGCGGTCGTGCGCCCCGAGACCAAAAGTCAACAATATTACCTCGGGACTGTCCGCGTGTTCGCTTGCATATTGGTGTCGTAGATGCATAGTGGCATCTGGTGTCGCTAGTATGAAACTTCATAACCAGGCAAAAATTATTATACTTGACCTCAAAATGTAAAAAACGCTTCATTTTCCTTTAAATTGCATGTTAAATGTAGTATAACCCATGTTTTCACCATTCCGTCATTTCAAAAAAATCATTAAAAATATCATTCAACGGTCAATTTCCTTGTTCAACGGTCAGATTAAAGATAATTTTATAGAGATTCAGTAGATACTTAAATTAGCGTGCACTTTTTTGAGACGTGATGCACTAATGAGTTTTAGTGGGCGAACGGCCGAAAAATTACCTTCCGTTCCCGTAAATGGGAACGCCCGTTCCCATATTTAGGAACTCCGTTCCCAAAAATGGGAACGTTCCTATATTTGGGTACTCATGACCATAGTTCCACCTACTGAATTGCATTGAATAGTAAACACAGTCCAAGGATCCAATATTTGCATACTTCACCACGGTGATGCTGTCATGTTTAAAGGAAATAGTTCACTTTTTAACATGGGTTTTGAACTGGAATAGCAGTTCCGTAGCTTGGGCTGAGACGAGCATAAATCAGGAGCTTTTACAGCCCAATGATCATCCTAGGCAAAGATATTCTATTTCTCGTCCCGAAAAAGGTGTCTTGCGTTGAGGATGTGTGCCTTGCATATATTTCCATCCAGTATGAAAAGAGCATGGGTCCCGAAAATTCTTCAGAAAGTAGAGAAATTATCTACGAGAACTCTAGAGAAATTCTCGTACTGATCAATTAGGACATTCAGGGGAACATTATCAGATCGCCCAAATGCCGGTGGCTGCGATAATTTCTCTGTTTCTGAAGAATTTTCGGGACCCATGCTCTTTTCATACTGGATCGCGTGTGCCTTACAGAAACTGAAAAGTTCTTCCTATATCAAAATATAGAAAATAATCTTTTGGTATAAAAAGGTTTTATTTTCTTTGCTGATTATTTTGAACATAAAAAATCATAAATCCGTTGCAAAAAAAAATAATTTCGTGAAAGTGAACTATTTCCTTTAAGGTATCAGGACTGAGGACAGCACAGGATGAGGAATTATGGAATAAACCACGGTATATAAGAACTGAAAAGACACTGACATAACAGTGCATATCACTAGGTAGCATTGTAACTTAGAAATAAAAATGCATAATTGATGATACACATGGAACTGCAACAATGATAATTTAGCACAAAGTTATATCTGGTTATATCAATCCAAGCCAGAATGAGGAATTACATATAAATATCAACATAAACAAAAGTAAAAAAAAACAACCACAGCATACCTACCTATCATAGAATGGTTTATGGCAGAATATCTGTATCGTAAAAATGGCAAAAGTCAAGTGAATTGCCTACTTCTGAATAACCATATTCAAAAATATTTCCCACATACCTACACTCTCTCCAAATACTCCAAGCCCACGTATAATACAGCACAACACACGAAGTTGAAGTGGAAGTGGAAGTGGGAGGAACAGCTGGAGGAACCCTCGGGCGATTTGCATTCAATTCGCTTGTGTAATCACATGACACCTATTTCACGATTTACCCTAAAAAAAGATATACAACTCAAAAGACATTGTTTAAAACTGTAATTAAACAAATACTGTATGTTATTAGATGACAAAATTGCTTAAAATATAAACTAAATGTGCGAATTGATCATATACCTACTTCACGTATCACGTGGTAAAACGCAGTAAATAGACCACAGTATTTTGGAAAGTTGCCAGAATCTAGGCAATTTCAGCGCACAAAAGACAAACGGAAGGTCGAAAAACGTCATTTCAATTTTTGTCGGTAGATGGTGCGCTAAGCCTTGTGATAGAGGGCGCCAAGTAAAGCGAGGGCGCTAAACAAGCGGTGAGGAAGCTGAAACGTCATGTGGTGACCCCGGACCCGAGCGACCTGACCCGACTGATGCTGCGGCTCATCAGCAGCCCCGCCGGCCTTGCAGCTGTCCGAAATTTGATCTGGTAAGAACGCATGCTTTGGCCCAAGGCTTTGGCCCACGCTCAACGCTGGTGCTACATGCTGACCGAATTCGAGTCGACCCTGGTACCGGGCTTAACCATCGTCCGCACATGCCATTTTCCCATCCTAGAACGCACGGGCGTAGGAACGTCATGAAAAGTGGGTGGGCCACCCTGTCAAGGGGCCTCCTTTTCCAGGGGGCCTCCTATTTTCAGGGGCCTCCAACTTTTGCCTCGTCCTGCTGGCTGCTTTCAAGCATGACCTCCAAATCTAGCTTCTGAGATCGGGCAGATGTACCCAGGGGCGTAACCGCTTAAGCGAACAGTGCGGAAAGTCCGCACCATTTTTAAAACTTATTCCCCCTCCGATTTTTTTTTTTTAGAATCTATTTGCCGCAAACGGCGCATGACCCCTGAAAACCCTTACACAAATGTCTTCCTCATTTCCCAGGTGCCCCCATTAGCTTCATAGGCGCCCTCTTTGGCATACCTATAAGCGCCCTATGTATACGAGTCATCAGAGAGTGAGACATCCCTATATGTCCCACAGTCGCCCCATTGTCGCATACAATGTGCGCTTATCATAGGCATCTCTCTTTTATGGACACTTGAAGGCGCCTCTCTTTGCCATGCCGGCGCCCCTGTTCCTTATGAATGCACCCCCATGGCATTGATCAATTGCAGTCTTGCAGACCTCTATTGCATGTGGACGCCCATATATGTAGGCCTCAGAGGCACCCCTCTTTCGCATTGAGGCGCCCCTAGCTTAGGGCTTCATAGGCGCCCCTCTATTGCACGTAGGTGCCCTACTGTCTCAGAACCGCTCCCCTTTGGCATGCAGACGCCCATCTTTCGACGGAGGAGCCGCTATGGTTCTTAGAGACGGCATGTTGCTCCCAGACGCAGATGGGGCTCTCGGAGTCGACAGTGTGGGACCTTCAGTCGCTGATGGGTGCCCGCCAGATGTGGACCCTTGGAGACGCCGGTATGGGGCCCTCAGAGATGCCGGTATGTGGCCCTTAGAGACACCGGTGTGGAACTCTCAGATACTTCAGTGTGAAGCCCTTACAATTGCTGGTGTGGAGCTATGAATGCGCTGGCTTCAATCCCTCAGAGGCCGGTACATGGACATTAGAGCTCAGTGAGAGCCTGTGTGGTGCCTTCAGTAGCCTTGTGGAGCCGTTAGACATCAACATGGTGCTCTCAGGAGCCGGTGTGTCCTCAGAGTCACCGGTGTGTGGCCTTCAGAGCTCCGAGATACTGGTGTGGGGCCCTCAGAGGTGTCGGTGTGGGTCCTTCAGATGTACAGTCCACAGCAGAAGTAATGTGTGGTTTCAGTCATGGGTATGTTCTGCTTCTGAAGCCTAGGAACGATTAGCCAGACTGCAATGAGACTTTAAATGTAGCTTACATGTATATTCACCCTTGCAGCTACAACTTTATCTATTGACGTCTCTATCTATTGACGTCTATTGACGTATCTATTGACAATAAGTCCGCATTTAAAAATCGTCGGTCAAAGCCATCCGTTGAGATTGGTAAAACCACACATTACTTTAGCGGTGGGCTGTTATAGAGCCTTGAGATGAACAGGTGTGGTGGCCCACAGAGGCGCCGGTGTGGGGCCCCCAGAGCCACCGATATAGGGCCCTAAGAGACACTAACTATGACCCTCAAAGGCGCCGCTGTGTGGCGCTCATAAACACTGGTGTGGAGCCATCACAGGCGGGTGGAGTCGTTAGAGGCCGGAAAGGGCCCTTAGATGCCTACAAGGAGCCTTCAGAAGCCGGCGTGGCACCCTTATGGGGATAAGCGTGTCTACTCAGGAGCCCTTGGGGTACTCTCATGAGCTCTGTGGGGGCCCTACCGAGCCGAAATATGGCCACGGCCAGTTGCCGCCGCATGGCTCTTCGGACTATCATTCTCAGGGGCCTCATCTGCCTAGTTTGAATAGAAGGGCCTCTCAGCCAATCAGTCTCATGGGCCTCCTCTGGCTAGTATAAATAGAAGGGCCTGTTAGACCATCAATCCTAGGGGCCTCTTCTGGTAAGTATAAATAGAAGAGCCTCTCAGACCATTACTCTCAGGGGGCTCCTGTGGACAGTATAAATAAAAGGGCCTCTCAGACCATCAGTTTCGGGGGCCTCCCTAGAAAAGTGTAAATGTGTATATAGGGCCCCCTCAGTTTCATTAGTAGTGGAGCTCTCTGACTATCAGTCTCAGGGGCCTCTTGTGGCCAGTATGAATATAAGAGCCTCTCAGACCATCGGTCTCAGGGGCCTCTTCTGACTAGTTTGGATAGAGGGCCCTCCCAGACCACCGGTTTCAGGGGCCTCCAGTGACCAGTTATATGAACAGAAGGGCTTCACAAGTCACAGCCATCAGCCTCGGGGGCCTCTTCTGACTGGTGTTAATATGAGGGCCTCTCATACCATCAGTCTCAGGGGACTCTTCTGACTGGTGCCGGATTGAGGGACCGCCCAGACCGAAAGTTTTGGGGGTTTCCTGTGGCCAGTATGAATAGAAGGGCCTCTCAGTCCATCAGTCTCATGGGCCTCTTCTGCCTGCTGTGATTATAAGGGCCTCTCAGGTCATCAGTCTCAGGGGCCTCCTCTGACTACAGACTACAGTGTAGATGGATAGGCCTCCCAGACCATCAGTCTCAGGGGCCTCTTCTGACTATTGAGGATAGAGGGGCCTCCTCTGGCTAGTGAGGGTAGGGGGCCTCGGCTAGAACGCCAGTGTCAGGGGCCTATTCTGACTAGTGTGGATGGAGGGGCCTCCCAGACCACCAGTCTCAGACCTCTGACTAGTGTGGATAGAGGGATAGAGGGGCCTCCCAGACCGCCAGTGTCAGGGGCCTCCCCAGACCAGTGTGGATATTGGGGCCTCCTCAGATCCACTAGGGCCTCTCAGGCCATCAGTCTCAGGGGCTTCGACTGACAAGTATGAACAGAGGGCCTCCTTGGATCCATCACGGCCCCTTGGAGTCCGTGCGTGGGGATTCGTGGAACTTATTTTTACCGAGTTTGTTTATTCTGGAAGGTGACGACGTCCTCTCAAATCGAAACGAGGGGCCTCGAGTAAAAAGTGGGTGGGCCAAAACACATGGTTGGCCCCCCACCTCGAAAAGTGGGTGGGCACTTGCACACCTGGCCCCCCCTGTTCCTACGCCTATGCTAGAACGCACATGGGGGGGGGGGGTGCCACCCCCCGCTCCATTTCGTTCCTGTTGGAGATAGAGCTTAGCGGTAAAGACCAAAAAGATTCTTTGGGAAGAGACGAATCCAATGATACCCAGTTTTACCTTCTCAGATCAGTCATTGACCTTCCAGGTCAGGTCAAACTAAAAAAATGTTGCTGTGTTGGGTCACCGTTGGACATCAAGTGCGCTGCTTATCATATACCGATGATGATGCTGTTTTCTGGTGCCAAGCCAGCTAGAACCTCTTTGTCACACTACCCGACCAGGTTTTTGCTGCTGAGGTCATTTCAGGTCAAGCTAGGTCAAGGTCAATTATATGTGTTTGTATGTCTGTGTGTCTGTGTGTATACTGATGTGTGCACCGAGTGTTTATATGTCATTCGATGAAATGGATGTGGTGTTAGGTTGCAAACATATGTGTTATCTGACCCGTTTTTTGCAACAACGTGTGTTTTAATACTAGATTTTGCTTGATTTGTTAGCATTTTTACAGTGTGTGTGCCGTTACGAGACGCAGAGATTGGTACCCGATTTTAAGGTCCTAGGTCAACCGGTGACCTTTGAGGTCAGGTCAAGTGCCCCAAGGTACGGTTCAGTTTTTGGTGAATAACTTCGCAAAAAACGGCCGCAGAGCCGCGATTTTGGCATCATCGTGTTCGCCTCGCTCAGGCGCGTCGAATGATATACTTTTTGTTTGGGTCAGGCCAACTTAGGGTGTTGACCTCAGGTCAAGGTCAGGTCAGCGCCCCCCAAGTCAGGAAGCTGGTCGAAAGAGGTCATGTCGCCATATCATTCGATTTGGCAGGTCTTCCTGAGTCCATTGGTGGTTTTCCCGACTCGCTAGCTCAATTTGATCGGGAGTTATTGACGAAAAACTAATATGACCTTGATGACGACATAAATGACGTCACGCAAGGTCAACATTGCAAAAGTGACGCATCTAACCTTGCAAGGAGTGCATCAAATCACGATTCTGTGTGCTTGAGATAGTTGGAAATCGTTCCCGGCGCCAGAATAGCAGTTTTCATTTTTCCCCATTGACTTAGGTATACCTAATGGTGAGGTCACGTAAATGACTTGACCTCATATGACCTTTAGGAAAAATCCGAGATATACAAGTTGTGAGACTTAGAATGGATACTAGATCCTGCAAGTTTCATTTCCCTGTGAAAGCTCCTCTGGCAGTGAGGGCGTTGCGAAGTTGCAACATCTGAAGACCGTGCAGAGGTTCACTTATGACGTCATAGGTCAGTGACCTGACCTGACCCGAAAATGCGGTTGGTGTCAAAAGATCCGGCTTGAATCAAAGGTCAGGTATGCCAAGTTTCAGCTCTCTATTGCAAGCGTGTTCGGAGCTATCGCAAAAAAAAACTGGGTTTTTTCACCAGAACGTAACCTTAACTGGCCTCACAGGTCGCCTAACCCACATAATGAAAACTGCTATTTTGGCGCCGGGAACGATCCCAAACTATCTCAACTCTCAAACACACAGTAGAATCGTGATTTCATGCACTCCTTGCAAGGTCCGATACTTTACTTTTGCATTGTTGACCTTGCGTGACGTCATTTATGGCTCACTAGGGCCATAAGAATTTTTCGTCAACAACTCGCGATCAAATTGAGCTAGCAAGTCGGCAAAACCACCAATGGACTCGAGAAGACCTGCCAAATTGAATGATGTGCGATATGACCTCTTTCGACCAACTTCGTAACCTGGAGAGCTCTGACCTGACCTTGACCGAGGTCAACACTTTATGTTGACCTTGTTCGAACAAAAAAAAAAACGGTCGACGCTCCTGAGCGAGGCGAGCACGATGATGCCAAAATCGCGGCTCTGCGGCCGTCCTTGGCGAAGCCTTTTTTATGAAAAACCGATCATGTGCCTTGGGCTACTTCGTACTTGACCTGACCCCAGAGGTCACCGGCTGACCTGAGACTTTAAAATTGGATACCAGTCGCTGCTTCTCATAGCGGCCAACGTGCTCGTTTTTTCCGCTGTTTCCACTTTAGTTGTGTTCGGCTCGAACATACGGATCGACTGATTGCAACATGAACCTTACCGGTCAAGTCATGACCTTGACAAATTTCAAGTCAAATTAGGGTCAAATTTTCAAGTTGACCTTTCAAGGTCAAATCATAGTTCAATCGATGCGTCTTGACGAGAGAAATACAATGCTGGTAAAAGAATGTTCGTGCAACGTTTTTGTCAAAAGGTACTGCAGAAAAACTTTCCCAAAAAACATCGTCTTTTTTACAGTTGCCCCCTGCAGACAAAACCGTTGACAGTAGGTCAAATCTGAGACAATTAGGTACACAGAAAAAGCGGTAATAGGACTATCAAATGCGCTTTTCCTCGGCGCTGTAGCTCTATTAGTTTCCGAGCTGTAGGTACGTCGATTTGTTGAAAACTGTCGAAATTCGACCTGGAAATCGGCGAATTTTTGCCTTCAATAACCTCTGGTGTCGGTGACCTGACCTTTAACCTGGCCAAAACAGTAAGCGAAGTAATTTCTTCCTTATTTTTGCCGTTCTTTCGAACGTCGTCTTTCCCGTGTCGCTACGTGGCCCAGGGGCCGAGTTAGAAGGGGGGGTGTTCAAACTTCAAACACCCCTCCCCCCAGCAGGGTGTGGAAATCCAGGACCCCCAGCGGGGCGCGAAGAGGCCACTCGACAAGGGGATTTGTACCCGTCTTTGCTCCCCGTCTGCCGGGGTGCTATCAGCTATGCGTGTATTGCCGAGTGCGTAAGAAACTGATAGGTCCGGCAAGGGCTAAGTGATTAATGCGTGACAGGCTATAGCGTAAAAAAGACGTTAGTTAATCTACTAACATGCTCGTTCGTCAAAACCAATTCGAATCACTCGTAAGTGATGCGCATTGTTTTCCAGACCGGCGACTTGTTGATTGGTTCCGTTGAACGATGAGTGATCGACGACAGCATTGGTGTTGTCGTCACCTCTGGAGCAGCCAGCCGTGTAAAACAGCGCGTGCAGCCGAGCTGGTAGCATTCAGCCATGCACCGTGACTAATTCTACAGCACCTCTCCAAACCGGTCTATCCAGGTCAGTGCAGGCCACTGAGCCGCTAACCTTAACTGTCCGTAACTTACCTCTCTTGCATCTTGACAAGACGCAGCAAGGCGTCGCATGGTAGGGGAGAGTGGGGAAAGATGCCCAGGGTTTGACTATGTCATATATTATTCGAAAATGACGATCGGAAAGCCAAAACTTGGAGTTTCAACGGAAGCCGACATCATTTTTCTCCAAAAATATCACACTTTCGTGCATGAAATATGATAACTTTTTTTGCTATTAAGCATTTTCCTGAAGAAGTGAAAGGGGGCATCTTACCCCACAGGGTGGAAAAGACGCCCCCTGGCGTTGGGTAAGATGCCCCCCTGCACTATAAGTGACATAAATAGGCACGTGAATCGCCTGAACGAATCAGTAGTCCCTTCGAGCCTGCAGTAGACACCAAACGTCATCGTAAGGGCCCTCAAAAGTAGTCGTAAGGGGCTTCAGAGGTCATCGTTAGGGCCATCATAGTCCAGCGTGGCCAAACAAGCCTCCGTGGTGGCGTTCGGAGACCACTGTGGGGCCCTTCATGATGCTTGAGGGCCCTCGAGCCCATCGTGGGGACCTCAGATGCCCGCGCGGCCCGTGGAGCCAACGTGGGAGCCCTCAAAGGATGTCGTGAAGGGCCCTGGAACCAATAATGGGGCCCACAGAGGCCGTCGTGAGGGCTCTCAGAGTCAGATGCCGCCCAAAAAGTCGCTGTGTGGGCCGAGAGACCGGCATGGGGAGCACTCGACCGTACCGGACTCTCAATAGTCCCAGATCGGCTTTTGTCTCTCATCACAAGTATGTAATAAATGATTTGACGGGCTGCTTGAAGGACAGCCTACGGATTTAGGGGGGCGTCTTTCCCCATCAGGACAGGGGGCATCTTACCCCAAGGTACCGAAGTAACATTAAATCATCACAATTTGTTAGCCATAAAACTACACCCTGAAACAAACTGTTAGGGACACAGTACACGCATGTTAATGTATCACGACTATAGCAAGGGACGCAAAAATTATCTACCTTCTTTGATATTTACAATGTTTTGACGCCAAAATATTTTTTGAAAGCAGCGAATAAAAAACATGCAATCACCAGCCAGCCGTTGCCCAACTGAGCTTCGCAAATTTATGTGCAGTTAACAAGGCATGCTTCCGCTTTACGCTAAGAACATTAATTTCCAGGTTCGATTCTTTGTTTCCCCGCTAGAGGGGGTGGGGCGTCTTTCCCACCCTGGGCATCTTACCCCACTCTCCCCTATGCATGTATGTTGTAGCTTTTATGGTGCGCTTCGTATCAGTCAAAATGGTACCTGATCTATACCATTACAACATAGCTTCTCGTTCTCCCTCAGGAAAGGGGAACTATCCACAAAAGGTTGTTAGCGATTTGTGAATCTATTGGTTCCCACTGCCATGCTATACAAGAACAACTCAGACATACAAGATCGACACAACTAAAGCACGAGCGACTGAGCCGTGTGAGCCCTTCGTACCGTTCTCATCTTGTGTGAACGTCCACGTCTGAAAGTGTGAGGTGCATCTCCCTTGTTCTGTGCCGGTATTGTGGTCTTCCGATCTGCAGTTTTGCTGTCGGGTCGCCGAGAATAGGCCGTGCACACAGCCGGCGGTGGCGCTGATTGTGATCAGTTCACGTGCGAACCGCGTCCGGCTGCGATTTATCGCGATAAATCGTCCCGCGCCGACCCGAGGTGCGGGAGCGAACACCAGCGCGCCGAACCGGCACAAAGCGGGGGCCGAAACCAGAGAAGGCGGCTCGGGCCGCCCGTGGGCCAACCCTTTGAGGGCGCGCCCCGTTTCCCACCAATTTGGGCGACATTCTGCGCGGCCAATTGGCTGAATGTACCGGGTCACGTCCCACTGGGCGCTGAGAAAGGCCGGCCGGTGACCGGGGCCCGGTCAGCGCAAACAGCCGCCGGCCAGCGCGGCTCCCTGCTGCTCCAGTGGCTCCGAACGGGGGCGCGACCGGCCGCCTTTGTCGGTCGGCCGGCCTGACAGCCGGGTCACCGATTGGGCGCCGCTTAAAGGGCTGAATGGGGGCCGGGCCGCGGCCGGTGTTTGCTCAGTTGACCGGTCGGTGCCGCCGACCTGCCGCCCAGACGCCGGTGACCACTGTCCGGCCGGCCGAAAACATGTTTGTCCTCGGTCGACCGGCGACCGACCCCCAGCCGGCGGCGTGGCAGGACCACCTGTAATTGGCCGGCATCGCCACACGATCTGTCCTGCTCGCCGCATTCCATTCTGCTCCCTCAGCAGCCGGCGAACCCCTTCCCCCCTCTCACTCTCAGGGGGTCCGACCCGGGAGATCCGGCGCCACTGCTCTGTGTTCGGGTCAGCTGTGGGTCAGGCTGTCTGGAGCAGAGCACTGCGTCGGCAGACGACACCATAGAACCAACAGAGGGTATTTAACCAGCTTTCAGGGTCGGTCGAGTGATACCTCATACCGATGGAGCTGGCGCCGGCGTGATGGACAGCCCGGAGTACACTCCGGGTCGGTCAGTAGGCCGGACTGACAGACTCGACAGGAAGCAGCACTCCCACCAGGAAATAAACACTCGGGGTGGCATACTGGGGCGATCGGCAGGGGTCTGGGTCGCTCGCCAGGTGCGTGCCTTACATTCCGCGCCTCTGTGGCTGGCGCCATACCATATCGGCGCGCCATTCCGACAGGTAAGGGGGAGATGAGGGCCGGAAGGAGAAGAGCAGTCTCCTTCCTACGGGCCCTGATTGGATAGGGTATTAAGATTTTACTCTACAAAGCACTATAAATACCGCAAATTAAATTATTCATTCCTTGGACGTTTATTACACTCTGGTAGCGACGGCACATGGGCACATATCTATTTCTAGAAAACATTTTATATATTTTATATACAAAACAGACCCATGACTTTGACAAATGAATAACTTATCTTACAAAATATCATCGCACTGGAGGTGATTCGTGCAATAGCACAATGACACTTTACAATTGGCATTAGCAGCAGTTGGCGCCCTAGGGCTGTGTGCCCTTCAGACTGTCAATGAGCACGTACTCGAGCGCACGGGTCGGCGACAGCAGCTTGCAGTAGTTGCTGCCGCCGTAGAAAATGGAATCGGGCGCCGTCTTGATGGCGACCGACTGTATCTCGAGACCGTCCTCATTGTAGTGAAGCCGCAGCCTCTCCTGGACCCAGAGGGGACCGGCGCCGGCCTGGTGGTCCTCCAGGTAAGTGACCGGCAGACCGCGCCGCTGGTACCGCTCGAAAGCCGCCGGCGGCGCTGCCTCCACCGCCGCCGCCAGCGTCATCTGATTGACGTCAGCACAGGAGCGGACGTCACCGAACTGGCCTACCGGCAACTTGGCGGCCAGCAGCTCCTGGGAGACCATCTTGACGGCCAGCTCGGAGCTGGCGTGCGGCCCCGGCGCAGCGTCCACGGGATCCAGAGGGAACTCCACAGAGGAGAAGATGGATAGATCGGCCGACCGCTCGCCGGTGATGTTCAACTGGTTGTGCTCGTGCTCCAGATCACTGAGACTGGCGATGTGGTAGCTCTGGATGTCCACCGTCACCGACTCGTCCAGCACGTTGAACATGTACCGCTGCGCCTTCTCAGCCCAGGGCGAGCGGTCGTCGCTGTCGGCCTCCTGTTCCTGAAGATCGTACAGGGGCGCCAGGTACTCGCCCGTCGCGGTGTAATCGTCGACCAGCAGGCGGCGGGACGCCTCGTCGGCACCGCCAGACTTCATGGCCAGGAAAGCGGCGCAGCGCTCGCCGATCATCACCCGGGCCTCGTCGGCGTCCAGCTCCGAGAGAATGTCGTTGGCGGCCACCGTCGGAGGGATCTCGCCGCTGAAGAAGTGAGCGTGGTTCACAGCCTCCAGCAGAATAACCGGCTTCAGCAGGTTGGCCGAGTCGTCCTCAGCCTGGAAACAAGCAACGGTAGAACATTATGTCAAAGGGTATGCAACAAAGACACCATAGATATGACCTCAGGTCCGAAAACATTTAGTCTATAACAGCACATCATCATGTGTAATGTGTATTCAAGGCAACGCGTCCTACGACCTACGCCACCAACAACACAACATCTCAATACCTGGAGCGCCACCAGCTCGGAGTAGGTCTTTGACATGCGTGTGGGCCGCGCCTGTCCTCCGTCCAGTGTGCCGACCAGGTGCAGCACCGGCATGGGGAACGTGGCCAGCGGCCGGTCGGTCAGGTACGAGCCGAAAATGAGCAGGCCGGCCAGCGAGTCCGCCTGCTCCTCGGCGTAACCTGCAAGAGCATAAGAAACAGAATATACCGGTCATAAGTGATATATGGACGCAGGAACGGGCACATTATATAGAGAGAAATAGACGAATAGACTGACTGCATACATACGTGGACTCAAAGGGACAGATGACACTGGAAAAAGGACAGGAAGGCTCTAATTGTTCATGCAGACGGACAGCGGATACAGGAACAAACGGACAGACGCTTGAAAAACGGACGGACGTGCTTCGCTGATTGCTGATTGACTCATGTTTGAGTGACTAATTGGCTAATTGACTGACTTACTGATTAACTGATTGACCGACTGACTGACTGGCTGCCTGAAAGACGTGATGGCTGGCGGCTCCGGGCTCACCCTGAACGACGATGCCGCCGAGACTGTGACCGGAGAGGAAGACGGGGGCGTCCACCGGCATCCCGGCGTCCGCGAGTTGCGCCAGCGCGTCGGTCGCCAGAGCGGGCAGCTGCACCGGATTCGGGTAGTTGCCCACGAACCCCTCCGGGATGGCCACCCACAGCGAGATGGACGTGGCGCTCTGAATCGCCAACCTGCGCAGGAGACGTTTCAATTTAGAGGGTGGTAAACGGTAACAGGCACTTGACTAATCACACCAAAGTCCTGGAGCATATACGAGTGCTGCGGATCATTATGATTACTGCTACAAAATTGTTGTATACCTACTTTAACTTGTAAGTACAGTCCTTTAGACCCCATTGCCCATCCCTACTCGTGACACACCGTCCCATTACCCACCCCAGTGCGCGGTACTGCTCCGGGTAGACGTCCGCTCCCAGTGCCCTGTCCCCTTACACTATCCCAGTACCATACTGGAAGATCCCAGTACCCAGTACACCCACCCCAGTGCGCGGTACACTGTCCCATTACCCACCCCAGTGCGCGGTACTGCTCCGGGTAGACGTCTGCTCCCAGTACACTGTCCCCTTACACTATCCCAGTACCATACTGGGAGATCCCAGTACCCAGTACACCCGCCCCAATGCGCGGTACACTGTCCCATAACCCACCCCAGCGCGCGGTACTGCTCCGGGTAGACGTCCGCTCCCTGCACGATGATCAGCGCCGTGTCATTGACGCCAGGCGTCTCTGGAGGCAGGAGAATGAGTGCGTCTGACAACACGGCCAGCAGCGGCAGCAGCAGGGGGATGGCCCGGAACCCCATGTTGTGGGATGTGCAGGGGACGATGACTGAGACGAGAGTGGCGCACTGACGACCCACGGCGCGTCAAATCACCTCAGTATCTAACCTGCCGTGGGAGAAGTGCCCCCTGTGAAGCCACACAGATACGGCTCACATTACATAAGCGACCGGGACTCAGCTGAAAACGCGCATATTCGGTGGAAGATGATTCTGAAATCATGTGATAAGGCTGACATGTGGCATTTTCTCAAGCTATATGCTGACTCTGCGTCCGGTATTGCGTTAGCCTTATGTAATTCCTTATGATTTTTAACTTTGAACTGCGCTGTCACCATGCGTTACGAAATGCGTTACCAGTCAAATGTTGATTATGCTTAGCACATTTTTATTTTCTTTCAGGTGTCAATTTGAAAACGTACAAGCTTCATCGTAAATTCACACCTGAAGTTTTGACAGCGATAAGGTAAGATGCCGACCGACACGGCTCGCGATGCCGGGACAGTGTCAGCTGGGTCAGCGGGTAAGGGGGCGTGATGGGCGCCGCTCGTGTCTGAAAAGGCCGGGGGTGGAACACAGGGACGCCCACCAATGGGGCAGTTTAAATGGTCAGACACAATGGAGCACGGGCCGTGTGTGGCCAGAAACCGGCCCTTTCCTCTGGCACCCTTGTGTCTGGACCGGGGCCGATCCTCCCCTGAACCTGAGGCGACCCTTTACCGTCCGGGCCGGGCGGCGCGCCTGGCACAGTCTCCGCGAATACGATACATCCAGCCAACACCGGATAATCCCGGCGCTCTCCTTGAAAGGCCCAGTGCCCCAGAGAAGACAGCAGACATGGCGCGTTGTTTCGCTTGGGTCCTTAGAGTAAAGGCTAGCAGGCCACATGTCTGACCCGTCTTTTGGCTTTTGTTTCGGGATTCAGACCGCAGATTAGATAATGCGTCGCTTTACCCTGTCCACAAAGAACAAGTAGACCACAAGCATTGCTTGATCTGTTTCTGTTTTTCACGACTATTTGTAAAAGTCTGGCATTCGTTTTCCTTGAAATGCTATAGGTTATGGTCCACTAAACGTCATAGCAACTGGATGAAAGTACAGAACCATGCAATCGACAGGACCACTTTGTCGGCAAGAATCACTCACATATCTCACCCACAACTTTCAGCTTTGTGATGATGTTGATTGTTGATATACATTTGTTCAATGTCAACATTTCTGTTCATTAAGTCATTTATTTGCCGTAGCTGAAATGTTATGTTTCTAGGAACGCTATCACTCAGTGCTCGTAGCGGATATCTATGTGTTACAAGACACGCTTTGGCATAGATGCATAGATGATGAGCTCATCAACATTCACTAGTCACATAAGTGCTGCTAGCTAGTACATCTAAGGACTTATCACTTATCAGTAAAACAGCATGCGTGAAATAACAGTCGCATTCTTTGAGTGGCATATCTCAACTTCGAAATGGGCCTCGCGAATACCAACCAGCTGCGCGTGATGCGCACATCACCAAACCACAAATTATTTCGACGAAATGTAGGTAATGGGAAAATCCGTTTACCAGAAACATTCCATCCCAGGTGCAGTCAGCAGTCAGAAGGTGGCTTGAAACAAATACTCCTCAACCTCAAATGTCGAAAATCGTCTGTTAAATGTCACGTTTCAATTTGACAGAGGCGGCTTCTTTCAAGCTCCTTGTTTGGTGCGGCTGCCTCTCGGTTGGGGGTACAGCGGCGAGCAATTGTGGGGTTTGTGAGGAGGCGGCGCGTCGCACGTGCCTGACCGAGCTCTGCGCCGGACTCCCCGGGTACGGACGGACGCCGGTCCGTTCCGCCCCGCGCTGTTTTCAGTGACGGTGGGGGACAGTTCTCTCCTGGTGAGGAGAATGGACACTGACCGGCGGGGATCGGACGGCCAATTCTAAAACAATGCGGCTCCCCGCCGGCCGGCACGGGCTCCAGGCCGCCCCGCCGGAGTTTGTCCAACAGCGCCGGGTCGCTATCGGGCCAATATTTACCCCGCCGACAATGGACGCACGCTATCGGAAAGGGGAATTTCGGCCCTAATCTATATGGACCATCAAAGACCAGCGTATCGGTTTAAATCATGGGGGCCCATTAGACCTTACACAGAGTTAGGGGAACCGGACTTTCGGCTGCATGTGTATGCTTTGCATGATCCCGCGAAGCTGGCACCATGTTGTCTCTCGCGGTGTTACCATGCCAGTGTATTTGGTCGGCGATCAGGGTAGCAGAGATCAATGACGGCTGGAGACAGGTCTTCTGAGCCGTGAGTCTCGCGGCAGCCGTCCACAGGTGTCCGCCCGGGCCGGGCCTCCGTTCCGGGGCGGGCCCAGCGGGAGGTGCCAAAAACAAGGCCCCCGAGTGGGACCCTGTTGGTTTTGGTGCCGTCCGCCGACCACCCCCCGTCCAATTCATCACCATGCCACGAGGTTTTGTTCTGACCGATTCTGACCTTTGAGAAAAATCATTTTAGCTCTGCCCCTTATATTAGTTAGGTGATGCGGTGTTTGCCAATTATTGGTTCTTTTAACATACCACATGGCGGTAGCTGATAATTGGATCCCCAGGGACTGGAGGCCCCAATCAACAGTTAATTATTCACGCTGCTTTCTGGGAATACACTGAAAAGGAATTCCGCCCGAGTGAAATAACTCCGAAAAGAAATCTGCATGCAATTTCTTACAGCCGTTGACTTTTCTCAATGTCACCCAAACCGTCCTGGGAACCGCATATTGATTTTTACATCTCCGCCTGCCGTCGTAGGGCCCACTTCATTACACGTGCTGATTTTTCTCTCTGCGGGGGTCAGCCTGCGCGCTGAGTCCATTGTTTCGGCAGCGGGCCGCCGGGCGCGGGTCGTGCCGGGTTTTTGTGACCCCGCCGCCCGGTCCGCCGGTCGGAGAGCGCCGGGCTCCGTGCGCCGGCCGCCGTTTTTGTGCGCCGGTATTTAGCGCCGCTCCGGTGGTAGCCTGCTCCGATTCTGGCGCGGCAGAGACGAATAATGGCGCTGTACCATCGAATAATGCAGGAGAGCATTCAGGCGCGCCGTCGATACGGGCCGAATGTGCGCCGTTTTTGCTCGCACCGCGCCGGAGATGCCAGATTGAGATAGAGCCTTACGCACACATACCAGACGCCAATAGTTGATCGGAGGGCACACGGGCGCCCGGCTGCCGCTTACCATATTGGGACAGCATCAAAGGTCTGATGAATATCGGCCATCGTATCGGGTCGGGCGCCTCCGGGGCTGCATTGTTTGCCGAGGAGCGTCTTGAAGCGATTAGTGGGGCCTGGGCGCGGGTCTCCCGACATGGGCCCGCGGGGGCGTCCTCCCTGCGATCGCTGCGTCCCCTCTGTACTCGCAGTATAGAGGAGAGGACATTGAACAGTGTCGCATATGAAACATTCTTGGTCGGATCAAAGAACGGGAGCAGAGATGGAGGACAGCGCGGAACATACCGCAGGGCATGACTGGAGGAGGGAGGTTGGAGAAAGACCTCGTCAGTCGTCAGATTTAATTAGGCAATGTGGCATCAAGCTCTGGTCCTGGTTTTCACTCATTAGGCCTCGTTCTCTCAAAACGCGCAAGCTACTAGACGCAGTTAAATAATTTGATTCGGAAGAATGTCTTCTTATCAGCTCGTCCCTCCTTCTTCTTGTGTATCAGTCATGAAGTTGGTAAACGCTAGTCAGGATTTTTTTGTCTGCAGTGGAGCTTCCTTCCTCAGCGGGGGAGCTGACAGCCCACGCCTCAGACCCATCTCTAGTGACCCAGATGCTGTCGTTGCCCGACGCTCCCCCCCCCCCCCCCGACGGTTCCTTCCGCCTCGGCGTCAGCTGACCGGCGCCACAGGCCGCGTGAAAGGCCCAATGGAAGGGGTCGGCCGGCGGGGCCGCGCCCTGAAAGAGGTGCACCGCTCCGTGCTGAAAGACGGCCGTGCAGGGGTGTGAATGCGGCGCTGATTTAGGACCGGCGACAGCGGAACGGCGGGTCGGTTTGAACAGGTCCCCGTCGCCACCCGCGCCTCCCTCCCCCTCCCCGCTGCCATTCAGCCATGGGACCGAGTCGCTCGGACCATAGCGGCGCCATCAGTGTCAGTCCCTTATAGTCAGTCCCTTATAGCAGCCAGCACTGCAGTATATCAGTCCAGTCTGCCGCTACGAACCATACTGCCTTCGTCAGTTCGTTCAGTCGCCATCATTCCACTGTCCATATCCGGTACAATCGTTCCACTGTCTTGAAATAGCATACCCACTGCATCATTCCTCTCTTCTCAGTCAGCTGTCTCAGCCCGGTACCTTTGTGCCAGCTCATCATTCTGTCTTCGTCCGGTACCCAATACATCTGTCCCTGTTCATCAGCCCGTTGTCTGGGTGGACAGTGGACACTACAGCCGCTGTACCGCTGTAAAAACGTCTGTCGGGCCGCGCCATGCCCAGTGACAGAGGACTGAGAGCTCTACCACCAGTGGTAGTCGGCGCTGTGCTGCCGTCACCCGCCCTCCCGCCGACAGACAGGTAGTCGCAGCTCGGCGACTTAATCAGCTCAGCATTGTCGCTCTCCGGTCCTACCGCCGGGAGCCAGCGGCGCGCGCGCCGCGGCCGGCCGCCCCCGCCGCGCCAGCTCATTTGGCGCGCTTTGTGCCGGCGGGGGCGCGCCGGAGCCGCCAGTGCGTCTTCCCGAGACGAGCGCCGCCGAATAATTGGCCTGGAAACGTCTGAATGGCCGGGCCGGCTCCGGACGCGACGCCGCTCTCCAGGACGCGGCCAGGCCGCTGACGACTCCTTAGCGGAGCGCACAGGCGGAAGAGAGCCGAAGCCGATAATTCCGCTGATTAATGACGGATATTGTGCCGGCTGCGCGATTTGCACTCTGGTGCAGTGGCGTGGTGCGCTCGGGACGGTCGGCGGTCGGGATGCGATCCGTTCCGCTGCCCGTTGTCGTCTCTGGGCGGATGTCAGTGAATCGCCGCCACGGACTGCGGTTTGTGTCCGGCATGAGGGCTGCTGTGGCTGGACAGAGCTCGTGGTACCGATGGGACCTATGGTGTCCGGCGTGACGGAGCTGCTGTGACCCACCGGAACTGACGGAACAGATGGAACTGAGGTGTCCGTTGATGGCTTCCCTTCCGCTATTGACAGAGGGGATCGACGTTGATTTGATCTGTGGAAGCAAAGAGTATCAACTCCACGCATAATGGGTCTCCATCCCACTAGGATGTGGCATAACTACTTTTTACATACTCGGTAGATCCTGTGAAGCCGGCTCTGCGTAAGGTTGGCAGAATGAAGTCGAAGTGCCGGAGAAGGGTTGACGGGCAGACAGCAGTGTGTTGGGAGGAGGGGTGCCGTTGGGAGGACTAAGGTGGTAGAAGCCGGATGGCCGGCGGCATAGGCGGCGGAACGGGGAGGGCACCGGGGCACCGTGCCCCCCTTTGATTTTGGCATTTTAACATTAGCCCTATGGGCGTTCATTGGAAAGAATGGGACCAAAAGTCGGCAGTGCCCCCCTCCCCCCTTAATTAAAGGTGTTCCGCCGCTATTGGCCGACGGCGTGCTGACATCTGCCCGCCAGGACTGCAACCGAAGGATAATTCAGGTGCGGCTGTTATGCCATGTTGACGGATGGTAATGGGGTGTTACCCTAATTTGCCATGCTTGGCAGTGTATGTAACATGTTATTTTCTGCAGGACTGAATTAGCATTGCATACACACTAGTGATGCAGGTCATGCAAGATGTTCATGCACGTAATGGTGAAACAATTCAGGCATTAATTATGCTCCCCAGGACTAAGGATGCCCTGCCGACCTAGCCCGGCATGCGAGTCAGTGGTGAGTGGAGCACCCCGATCATATACCGCTGGAGCGTTTTTGTCGGGGACCGAAAACGCTCTCTATTTAAAAGGGAGTAGAAATGGACGAAATGATAAAACGAGCGCACCATGAGGACTGAGACAGCCTGCCTGACGGAAGAATAACTCTGCCAAGAACAGGATATTTACGGGATAGGCATACGGCAAGGGACAGTCAACGGACACAGACAAGGAACATTAGAGATCGCGGCGCATGTTTTGGCAGCTCGGACTCACTCCGCTGTTTTTACAGTTCTCTGTTCTGCTGCCACTAATACAAACGTTTCTGTGGACCAAGACTGCGTTAGAATAGCAGTCGCGATGCTCTGTAACGGACTCTCCATCGATCTTTTCAAACCGTCGAATTCGCCGACGCCGCAGTGGACGGCTCATAGGCAGTTGGGAGACGTCATGTGAGTTTTGTTCCCAAATCCCGGCCTCGCTCGTTATAGTGTGTATGAGGACATAGCCGTCCGACAGGCGGTCCCCAGAGACGCCGAATATTCTGGCTTAGAGGAGCTGAGAGAAGTGTCGCAGAGACAGAAGATCTCGCTCTAAGGAAGCCCTACTGAATCGGAGAAATAGGAGATCACAGCCCTCTTTATTCGACCTACATATATCTGCGCTGACCTATTAGCTCAGCCACAGATAGATCAGGCTTCAGGCCGTGCCCAGACGGCGTATTTGCTTTAGCCGCCCCGTCTAGGCCACTCCGTTCTCCACGTCCCTTTCATTCGTTCCGTTTCAGAATCTCCATAATTATTTGTCGGCCGCGGTGAAAGAATATGTTTATTTTAGCTCGGCGCGGCCGGCGTCCCGTTTTGTACGGGACGATGAGTTAGAGGGTGAGCGAGCCTCCGCCTTATGATGGATCGCTTCACCGACATAAAACGCATTTCACCAATTGCCTTATGGTCGCGCTCAGTCGAGGAAGGCGCGATCGTTTTAACGCGTGACCTGGGCGGCAGAAAAGCTGTAAAGAGTTATTTGAGTGTGTGGAGGCGGGCCGCGGCGCGGGGGCGGGTCGCGACTGGCGACGGTCGGGGACGCCCTGAATGCGGGCCATTCCGGTGGATGCGCGGCCGAGTGGCGCGCTTTGAGCAGCGGTCGGGCCCAGTGACCGATCAGGCATTTGACGCGGGGCCTGTGCGTCGGACGATAGGCCGGTACCGGCATCAGAGGCCTCGGGGACGGCCCGCCATCGGCCCAACAGGGGCCCAAGTCATTGGGACGGCGTCCATTCAGCATTGTACAACATTCCTCTTCTAATGTCAAAGATTTCTCTTGTAATAGTCTCTTGGAGGGTATCCAAACCGAACGCTGTAGTGACCAAAGACAGAAAACGGAGACATATCTTTAATCAGGTCAACTTTTATAAAGATCTATACGGTTGCATTTATCACTGATAAGAGATTCAATATGGGCACACATAATGGGCTTTAGTGGATGGAAAACCCGATGGAAAGGCATGACAGCAATATTGTCAGGAAAGTCGCTTTTTATGTCGAGACTCGAATCATAATCGTTCTAATCCTAAATATGCTACACATGTCTATTTAGTTTGCAGGCATACCTCAAGAACTATACATTCCAACAGACCTTGTAAGGCACAGCCTTC
This sequence comes from Amphibalanus amphitrite, assembly GCF_019059575.1. NCBI lineage: Eukaryota > Metazoa > Arthropoda > Thecostraca > Balanomorpha > Balanidae > Amphibalanus > Amphibalanus amphitrite. The sequence continues at coordinate 16,764 of NW_024883453.1, read as the reverse complement.
GGCCCAACACACCCTGAACCCATATATATCAAAGTGGCTAGTGCAGAGTAGCAGCATGGTGTGTTTAATGTGTGTATGTCTTGTGCAGTTCTGATCATAGGCTCGCTGCTCAACACTACTTGGCGTGTAATCCGGCAGTATACAGGGCGGTACACAGGGTGCCGCTGGCCAGACTCCTTTCTGCCACCTTATATACAGCCGGTGCGAGCCGTAACTCGGCTGTCCACGTGCGGCCACCGGCGCGATAACTACTGCCATAAATAGGGACCACACCGGAGGGGAGGACTGGCCAAATCAACCCGCGGCTGGCGGCCACCCTTCGCACTCTCACACCCGCCCCGCCCAGCTCCTCCTTCATACATGAAAAAGGTCTGGGTCTGCGCCATGTTCAGGGAAAAAGCTATCAAATATTTTACCACCGTGCTTCATTGCTAAACACCGCATCATACGAGATTCGCTCTTTTATTTTATTATCTGGTGACAGCTTTCAAACATCTTGCTGCGTTTTTTTGCTAGGGTACCTTGAAATTTGATATTTTCTCTATGAGAACAAAGATCTACATATAATGCAGCAAGTGACACTGAATGATGATATGTTAATGGGTATTACCCATTGTGTTGTTTATATATTGTATGATGCTAATTAAGTCACCGCTTATCGGGAAATCAGATGAAACTCTATCGTTGTTCGTTGGGTAGTAGATAGGCTGATGCTGTTTAACGATACTGAGACGTATGTCTACTATATAGTTATAATGAAGTCGATGAGACAAAGCAAAGAGCAAACAAGACCTCTCGATTGTACCTACAGACTTTCGAGGTGCTCCAGGTTGCCAGCTTTCTGCTGCCGTCAATTTAGTGACAGCCGCCGACCGCTAAGTCACCTGCCTCCTTCGTTTTGTAACCTGCTGTCGAAAATCTAGTAAGTTACCACCTTCAGCCCAGTCCAGTGACCTGCCGTTGTCAGTCCAGTGACCTGCCACCGTCAGTCCGTCACCCGCCGCCGTTAGACCAGTGACCTGCCACCGTTAGTCCATCACCTGCCACTGGCAATCCAGTGGCCTTCCTCCATCAGTCCAGTGACCTGTCACCGTCAGTCCAGTGACCTGCCGACAGTTCAGTGATCCGTTATCGCAGTCCAATAACCTGGTGGCTGGTACCGTCAGACCAGCGACCTGCCTCCATCAGTCCAGTGACCTGGCGCGGCGTCAGTCTGTCACCTGCCACCCCATCCCGCCTGGGGCGCACGCCGTTCCCACGGGGCGGCGTCCCCACGCGGCCGGCCTCTGTTTCAGCGCCGCGCGCCGCAGGTGACGCGTGCGCCGCTGAATGCCGCCGCACCTGAATCACGCCGCGCGCGGCGCGTGCGCCGGCGCCACTCAATGCCGCGACGCCGACTTAATCAGACGATTAATGGCGCCGATTGGCGTCGCCACAGCGCGGCTCAATAGTGGCGCTGTGGCGGCGTGTGTGGCGCACTGTTATCTGATCCGACGCCAGCATTCGACGCCGCGGGTCGGTAGCATCCGTGAGTCACTAGTCGCCATCGGTTCGAGAGATCGTGACAGCTCTGGTTTTTATTGATGATTTTAATTAGTTTTTGGGGCTGCTATAAATGGATTTTGGACTTTGCTAACCCGCTATCTTTTAATATTCCCAACGAAATTTTAAATGATGACTCGTCAAACATAGTGACTCTAGATTGGTGTATTTGATAGCGCAGTTTCTTCTCTCGTCCCTTTTACGACGATTTGGAGCATTCTTGTAATTAGCATTGGACTGCAAGTCATCATGACGATCGATTCTCCTCGATGTGGATCCCTGTTCAAAAGTTAAAACAGTACCGAAGTAGGGGCTCGCGCAAAAATCCGTGTTTGTTGTTTATTGTTTGGAGTGGCTCCAGGCTTTGCCATTTCTCCAATGCATTTACTGCATAAGAATACAATTGATGACAGAGCAGAACTTGGTTTAGGTATTGATTTTGAATTTTGGCTAAAATGAGGAATTTATTTCTGATTGATAAATAAAACTTACAAATCGCCGATAGCTTAAACGGAAAACGGAAATTAGACTTCTACTCTCTTCGCATTGAAGGTCCTGGGTCTGGTTTGTCTCAGCTCATGCATGGCCTTCACTGAGCAACAGTGGATTTACCTGGGATGTCCGTTTGTAGGTTTGCACGCTGGAGCGCAGCATGCATCACAGCTGCAAATATACATATGTTTCATCATGGTCCTTCTCTGGCAATGGCACTGCGAAGTGCGACCATTTGCTCAGGCGGCTACCGTGATTCTTCATGATGCTCGAGGGATTACCGTGGTTAAAGGCGCTAGCGCTACAAACAAATAAACAGATCAGAATTATCGTCATCGCCGATCCCGTTGCACCGGTTCGAAATTTGAATATTTTTTATAACCATGTCAGTTGTCAAGCTCTTCAAGGGTTTGTGTTTGTTTTGGCAGCCGATAGGCGCAACAGGAGCATGACAACTAACAAGAGACTGATAGAGCAACAACTCCGGTATCATCTCTCCGTCGGCCGTCCCATGGCCCATGGACAGTCTTGCCTGTCCGTTGGGGGACGCTCTGCCTGTCGGGGGACGCTCCGTCCGCCCGCCGCATCTGTGTCAAGGGCTCCGACGAACCGATGACGCCGGCTGGATGACGCCGCGCGCCGGATGACGCTGCCACCACCACGCCGCCACGTCGATGCAAATGGTGCAGCTTTCCATGCCGGTTGGGCAAGTCTGCGGCGTCTGTGCGGGGGAGTGGCCGGTGCTGTGCCCGCTCTGGCTCTGACTGGCCTCGGGGTGGGCTCTGATCGGCCCGGCGTACCTGGGACGCCGCCGACGAGAGAGAACCTATCGAGCTTGTCATCGACCATGTCGCATGCTCCTTAGACGGCAGTGGCTTGCATGTTCCTGTGGCACGCTGATTCGTAGGCTGTAGAAATAAGTTACGCAAACGCGCGGCGTCATGCAATTAACTACTCTGGATTTGAATGCCAAGTTGATTCAAACTGCTAAGCTGCTGTAATGTATCCACATTGTATGGAAGATATGTTTTACATTCTTATTTTTTGATTGAAGTGTTCATTATTTTTAGGTATACGGTGGATTTCCCACGTGTCGCTTTAGTCGCTTTAGCGCTCTTTTTACGAGCCTAGTCTGAGATAAGTGGCAGTGGCTAAGTTATAGAGCACGATGAATTCGACGAGCAGGGCATCGTGTGTTTGACATGGCTGACTTGACTCTGAAATCTGCCGCTCATCCTGATTTATCCCGATCAAGCGGTGAATGCCAATTATTTTCAGCAGGTCAGCATGCGTAGGCGGTAGGAACCTGACCTGACCTCAGAAATATACCTAAACATGTAAGAAAAGTTGAGTAGGTTCATAATGAAAATAAGAAATTGACTGATTTCTTATTTTTTTCGGTCACAGTCCAGGTCTGTGTCCTGTCCTGTGCCCGGTCCCGTATATCTTGCCATGTGTTCTGTCTTGTGACCCGTCCTGTGTCCTGTCCTGTGTCCTGTCATGTGTCCTGTCCTGTGTCCTGTCCTGTGTCCTGTCCTGTGTCCTGTCCTGTGTCCTGTCCTGTGTCCTGTCCTATGTCCTGTCCTGTGTCCTGTCCTGTGTCCTGTCCTGTGTCCTATCCTGTGTCCTGTCCTGTGTCCTGTCATGTGTCCTGTCCTGTGTCCTGTCCTGTGTCCTGTCCTGTGTCCTGCCCTGTGTCTCGCTCTGTGACCTGTCCTGGGTCCTGTCCTGTCCTGTGTCCCTCCCTGTATCCTGCCCTGTGTCTTGCCCTGTCTCCTGTCCTGTCCTGTGTCCTGTCAGTCACCGTTCCTTCCACTGACAGGCGGTGCCGCTGGACAGCGTCTCCGTCCAATGTCACTGTGTCACAACATTTGCATACCGGGTGTCGAGGAGCGGGCCGACGGGGCTCGTTAGGCGGGCTGGTCGGCCTGTCGTCGGACAGCGGCGCCCGCATGGCGAGTGTGGGACGCCGACCGATGGGTGATGGAGCGGACTCTGCACGGAGACCGCCCCTCCCCGCCGCCCAGTTCCGCTCTGTTCCTCATCTCACGCCACGCCGGTGGTGGCAGACAGGCCCGCGGCAATTAGGGGTGCGGGTCGGCCGGCCGGCGCCGCCCCACTGCGGCAGACGCGGCGCACGGCGTGCCGCGCGCCCGCTATATGACGCGTCTGACAGCAGCCAACGGCAGCCGCGTTTTTCTGACACGGCCTGGTGCTCGTTTTTTGCCGCCGCTTCGACGGCGTGTCAGAGACATGTTCGTTCGGCTCGAAGAGCATCTGGAGACTTCAATGCGTGCTGCGAACATAACGACAGCTGAGGGACCTGGATGCTGCATAGAAGGCTAGCACCAAGCGGGGTTTTACGTTTCGTATCAGCCTGAAGAACAGCGCTTTGGCCAGTGTTTCGGTGTGCAATGTGCATGGAGAAAATGATGCGAGATGAATGGCATACGTCTGCATCATTTTTTTGTTTTTTGCACTATTTCTGCCGCAGAGTTCCATTTAGTTACAGGGTGTCCGGAAACAAGGGTGCCCCTTATTCATTCAGCTAAACCCACTGTGCGCTTTAAGAACTGTTGAAAATTTCCTAAAACTGTGCCTAAGACTATCCACAGCTGTCCGTTAGTCACGTGACCTAACCCGGTCACCTGACCTTGACACGTGAGATGCGCCAGGGGCCGGCGTTTGGCAGGCGCATACTCGCACCTGAACGTGGTGTCTACTGTGACGAAAGAAATTCTTTGACAAAGCGTCATCGCGCTAAAGTTATGGTGAAGACTGGAATGAAGCGGGAAGTCAAATCGATTCCACTGTCCTAATCCCAATTGAAAACCTATGGGGAATCATGAAGGAAAAGCTCAGCAAGATTGAACCAGCTCCCACAGAAAACGAGCTTTAGAGGAAGGTGTGAAAGGTGTGGCTGAGCATCAGCGCGAATACTCCGGACATCTTGATCTATGGAATACCAAAGCGGATGAGGGAATGGGTAGGACAGGGCAGGGAATAAATCGGTCAATAAACCATGACCCGGGGGCTGTTTGTTTATTAATTATGGCGGCGAGCTGATGGAGGGGCAAATAATTTCCGGACACCCTGTATATAGGTACTTCTGCTCGTAACTGGATTAAAGTTGTTCGTAACTCATAACTGAATCATTTACTCATAACTGACTGTTTAAGCTTTTTTACTCATTAGCTGGATTATACAAATATAAATGCAATGTGGGTACGTATGTTTGCTTATTCAGGAATGAAGACTTATCCATGCATATAATCCGATGAATTCAGCGATTATGTGCCCGCAAGTCAGTTCCAAGATTTATGACACTTATTCTTGTAATTCTGAAAATACTGTAATGACCGACACATTCGACGCTTAAATTCCATTTACGGCTTCGGTTATTGAATCTTGATGTTGCGAAGGGAGGTTAGTGTTGATTTATCACACCTCTTTGAACGTTTCAGATAGCACGAGAGTGAGTAAAATTTGGGGGATGACGCCGATAAGACAAATCTATGCTTTGTATCAAGACGTAGCCACAGGCGCGCATATAAACATTCCTTGATCGATGTTTATGATTATTACTTCATCTTTAGCAGTAAAAGTTCAACAGAAGCCTCATAAATTGTAAAATGGTCTCGAATCTTCTCAGTGAAAACCCGAGGAATTGCACCTCAGCACGAAACATGATACGAGCAAATCTGCAGCCTGGATCATTATGCTTTTTGTCTTCAGAATCTCGGCAGCAGCGAATTCCAGGAGCGGAGCAGCCGGACGTCTGTCAGACCCTGGCGGCCGTCAGCTGATCGTTCCAGTGACGTCACGTCCACCTCTGTCCTGTTTCCGCGCTCCCCGCCCGTTGCCGGCGGCTTTTTGCCGAGCAGACAGCTCCCACGGCCGCGGCGACTCGGCTTTTATCCAATATCAGCGGCGGATCGGTGGGCCGGCGCGAGCGGCGTCCCCAAAGGCGCGTCATTAGAGAGCCCGCCACAGCGCGGCACGTTGCGGCGACCTTGGCGACCTGGCGATCACATCTCCACGGTGGCACGCGACGAAAAACACGCCGGCCACGGGCCGCAGCCCAGATAAAAACCGCGGAATGCCCACACTAATTAAGATAGAATTTGGCGTATTTGAATACATCGTTTAAGATGAAATGGTCTGATGCCCACGGATCAGCAGAGAGAAGGCATTCGTCAGCTCAAGGCAATCCTCGCCCTTAGCAGGCTGGGACGCCGGTTAAGCGCCCAGAATGGATTATCTGAATACAATTAGGAGGCTGGTGTGCGGCTATCTCGGCTCGATCTGCGCCTGGTGTCCGCCACCGTGAGGTGTTTATTGTAATTAATCGTCTTGGTCGGCAATTATATAGCCATCAGCATAGTGTCAGCTATCCTATCAGTGTAAATAAATCCCCGAGTTTTGAGGCGCCTTACGCACACTTCCAAAGTTGGCACTCTGACCCCGATCTGGAAACTGATATCCACTTAATCATCTTAGGAGTTGCTAGCCCCTTACCCGTACTGCGTGCACTCTGGGAGGTTCCACTTCAGATGCTCTTCTTTTCTTAGTTAGATGCGGCCAAGCTGTACCGTTGCTCCAAAGGGATAGCTCGAGTCGTTTTGATAGGTTGCAACTGAATTCGTTGACTATTCTTTTGGTTCTCCTAGCCCTCCTCGGTCATTCTTTCCCTTCCTCCTCTCTCCCCTCTCTCTCTCTCTCTCTCCTCTCTCTCTCTCTCTCTCTCTCTCTCTCTCTCTCTCTCTCGGTCTCTGTCCCAACTTCTCCCCTCTCTATCCCTCTCTCACTCCGTTTGGTATACGGTCGTTCGGCACGGCTTACGGTGAAGCCTCTCGCTCCGTTCGCCTGGGGCAGCCGCGGCTCGGGCCTGTCCCTCTCCACAGCTGAGTGGGGCTATTAGGACCGATACAAACAGTATCACGACCTTCTTCATTCAGAAGAAATTGTACCGGACACTTTCTCTCTGGACCTCTGTGGACCCTTTGATTTCGTCTCAAAGCCGACAAAATGAGGCCTCTCGGGAAAAATGAATGAAAAACAAGAGCTGAACGCCTTTAATCCTGACAGTAAGGCCCATTTCGGCGCTGGGGAGGGTCACGTTTTCTCTCTGAAGCTCGATCGGGCAGAGGGGCGTCTGAGGGAATATGGTGTCTGGTCCTTGTGCAGTCACGTGTCCACTAATGGGACAATTACATGGGCGGCACACCCTTGTGCACGCCGCCAGCCCACCGGCAGATGCTGCTACCTTTTACCTGTCCTTTGCCCTTCTACCAAATGTGAGCAATAGCAGTTTTTGTTTTAACCTAATCAGCCGAAGTATGATCTGAAACCCCAGTTTCGAATAAGTGATATCAGCCATTTTACTCAAAAGAGATGTTTTATTGTATTATTACTTTTAATGAAGATGAATTTTTTCATTCAATCAGCATCGCAATATATCATTTAGAAATAACAATTTTCTGGTGCTCAAAATATGCAGTCAAAATAATTCAGGATATCAATTCAGCCTAGTAAAATACAGCATACCTTCTTCGGCACAGACACAACACGCGGCAACCGATTGTGTCGAGCGCATCGCTCACAGCTTGGAGAGCGCTGCTGTTCGGCGGGCGGGCGGCTGACGAGCCCCAGCCACCCTGTCCTCCCTTCCCGTCCCGGCTGTCCGGACCCCATCTCGTCCCTTTCCGGTCTTCCGGCCGACTCGCGTGCGTCGGCATGCTCCGACGAGGACTGTGTCAGTTCCTCCGTCTCTGGAGTGCCATAAATCGCCGCCCAGTGGTGGTGTCTGCGGCGCAGCGGCGGTTTTTACCGAGACAGAGTAAATCAGAGGCGTGCCATTGTCGGTGCTGCAGCGTCCGGAGACAGACGCCTGCCCGCGGAATCCAGTCACCAATGGGACGCGGTCCCAGCTCCCCTCCCGGGGCGCACGGTGGATTCCAGTCGCGGCTAATTGGCACGGCACGTCGGGGGGGGGGGAGGCAGTGGCGGTGGTCCGATGGCCCCCACCCATGCCACTGGACACCAGTCGGTACAGCGCGGCTCGGCACCGCTGAGACCGGGGACGGTCACAGGAATGTCGGCGTCGCTCGGTCTCCCATAACAGCTCAGTGAATTGAGGACGATTGTGTTCTGTAGGGATGGAATCTGGTGAGATTACTATGCCGCGGTCACTGTCTTATTTCGGGGCAAATATATGAAGACCGGTAATTGTTTTGAAGCTGAGAGGAATGCTCGCGGTAGCTATGAATTGTGGCGCTCGTATTATGCTTCTTGAGCCGTGGAATTTTGTTGAATATGCATTGATCAGACACTGCCTATACGCTTGATTTACTCTTCAACAAGACGTCACCTTTTTATGTTTTGTTCCTTTATGATACCTAGTACAGGGTGTTCGCGAAAATATGTCATGATTCTAATGGCTTTGTAGGAAAAGCGTGTGGGGTGCGTCCGGTTTGACATGAGGCACTGATACATGTGTATAACAAAACTTGAAGATCCGGGCAACACATTTCAGCAAGACATTTGATCCTTGCTATTTGAGCTGGCGATAATGGCGTAACGAAATCATGACATATTTTTGCGAACACCCTGTATTTGCCGACCAGTTTCTTCAGACAATTTCTAAGACACAGTGGAACATCTAAGCAAATACCACCACCAATCCCACCAAACCGCTAAATCATCCACTCGTCCACGAGAAGAAAAACTGCGGGAAGCCAGCCGCCACCCACACACATTCATTAATTCGACTGAAAGCCTCTAAACCACTGCATTGGTAACCAATGTGGTAGATAACCGCACTGATAAACGTTCTCTCCAGCGGACTGCCACGTTCACTGGGTTTGCTGAATGGCCGTTGGTCCGTCCGCCTCTAACTGGGCCGTGGGTCTGTGTGGAGTTGGACGCGCGCTCGGCATCCTCACCCAATCGATAGTGACCGGCCCAGGTGGCCGCGTCCGTCGGTCCCGATTGGCGCCGGTCGCCCTGGTTTTACAGCCTCTCTGAACCGGCCGCCCGCGCCCCGTGGTGATTTATGTCGCTGGAGTCTGTGGCCGGACAGTTGTGTCCGGTCACAAATATTTACATTTATTCCGCTGCCGGCGCGGGTGTCATGCAACACAAAGCACGGGCCCGCCGGATGGTGGACAAACAGAAGAACACGATCGGTTGTAAAACGGCCGGACGCGGCGGCGGAAACGGCTACGACCGCGGCCCATTCGCCGGAGAGACAGGCGCGGCTGTAATGTCGGTCAACAGCGCGATGGTCACTGGTCAGTGGTCAGTCCTGTAGCTCTCCCTGCGGTCCGTCGGAGAGCTGGGAGGAGGAGGAGGATCTTGACTGACCTAGCGCTGGTTCAGTATTAAGTGTTCCGTGAAACATCGTTATACAGGGTGATCCAAAAAATTTGGAACCCCTAACTTAAAATGTCTATAAGTCCGAAAATATTCACTTTATGGACAAATTGCGAACACCATTAGAAAGAACATTTAATTCTCTAAAAAATCACGTCAAATTGATGCATGTATGTTGTAAAGCATTGGCACACTATTAGCTTTTGGAATGAGCGTAAGAAAACTGAGTGAAACGAAATCGCCAAATGTTAACAATGCGCTGAAATCCGTTAGCACTCTATCTGTTGTCTTTTTGCGAATAACTCCACATTCAAATTCAATTTTATTACATAAAAGTTTACACAGAAGCACAGAGTAGAACAGATTCACGCGACCTAGCTTCCGCTGTTCATCCCAGCATGTGCTCAACGCGAGCTCCGTGGGCCGTCTCGCAGGCCTGCAGTTGCTTGGGGACAGCTCCGACTGCGCGGACCAGCAGTCTCTGGGACAACTGGTCCCAGCAGGCCGTCAGCCTTTCCTTTCCTTACAATAGCACGTGAATGAGCTGTTTTTATTCATGAACCTCCAACAAGGGACATGGTCAGAACAGCAAACCGTCAATCACTGATTTGCGCATAATGTTCAAAACCGTTTCACTGAGTTTCGTGACACAAATTTTATAGGCATAGGTCTAGGGCAATATTTATAATAATAATTAAGTTCCATCAATTTGGTTTTATAGAGAATTGAACGCTCTTTCTAATGGTGTTTGCAATTTGTCAATAAAGTGAAAAGTTTCTGTCTTAGAGACATTTTAAGTTAGGGGTTCCAATTTTTTTGGATCACCCTGTATATACATAGTATCTAACTGACCTATCCATCACGTTGTTAACATTATTCAAATGTTATAAGTTCTCCACGACCCCTGTGAGATATGGGGCCAACATCAGTGAGATCAGTCCCTGAGTCAGGCAGGTGGACCGCCACCGCGAAATTAATATGCATGTCTCCAGCTGCCTCTCTGTCTGTCTCTGCGCCCATGAGTTTAGCCAGCCGAGGCCTTTGCTGAAATCTCAAGCGTTTCCATTCCTGGGTCGCAAGGTGGTTTCGTAAACCCAGAAAAAGGTGTGAAATTAGCTGGTGTAACAAAACCGAGATTATAAGCTGCGAATTTTGTTTTTCGCTAAGCGTCCCAGGGAGGCAGTTTTTCTACACGGCGTTCTGTTCCTTGGTTTCCAGTTCATTAGCCAACAAAAGTCCTGACCGATGAGCTACTTTCGTATGCAGCATTTGCAAAAACTTGTCTTTTTGGCCCGTGACCAAATGCAGATTCGTCAAAGGCCGCAGTTTCACACCCCTTCAGTAGGGTTTACAGAATGCAAAAACTGTTTTCTGTTTTATGTAACCTAATACGGCTCCTTTATGAGACGCCCGACAAAAACACAACAGTGTTGCACCTCTTGGGGATTTTCTATTCTGTTTCTTGTTTTTCCCATCTGCTAACGCCTTGCCAATTGCGCCAATTGTATGGTCGGTCCGGCCGGGGCTGGGGCTGTAAAAACGGCCCCAGCCTGCCGACGCTGCTGACTGCTGAACAGCTACCGAGAAGGAGTCCCATCACGGCACTGATGGGCCGACAACTGACGAGGGTGAGGAGCCTAGCTCACCGAAAGGGGGGCCGATGCTGCAAGTAAACTTCGCCGTGAGCCACTTTATTACAACGCATGCAAATGACGGACGTTAGACAATAGTTGGTTTTGACATATGTATGTAAACCCTATACACTATTATATACTTCACGGTTACGATGCTAGTTATATCGTGTTGCAGCTATAACATGTCCGCAAACGAGTTATCCGTTCACAACCTCATTCTAAAAACATTACGCCACCTCATGTCATTGAACATTGATGCACGACATATGAAAAACACACATCATAAATGTGGTTTGTCATGTTATGTTACAACACGTGGTGTACGCATGTTGAACACATCAATCTACCGTGATTTGATACAGCATGACACTTGGTGGAGCATTACATCTGCGTTTCACATTCATCAATAATACAACACAGCCATCACCAGAACGAAACAAGTATTTGCTTACGGGCCGACAGACGCTTCTCACTGAGATATTTCATCCCGTGGTTCTTGGTGGCTGAATAGATAGACGTCTCACGACTTTCGATGTCACAGTTAGTTTAGAGCGCCATTTTGCTTCGCGACTTCATCTTCTGAAGTGTGGTGCTGGAGGCGCGTGGCCAGGTCTCGCAGCTCAGCTTTGAGCGTCATCAGCCCGCGCTTCAGACCTGCTGTCTCGCTGAGTGTCGCCGCGCCGCCGGCCTCCGTCGTTCGACGCTCGCGGAAATACCGCTGAGACAGCGCCGCCATCAGGATCTTGAAGGCGGCCGGGTCGTCTCGCGGGAAGTGGATCTCCTCGGCGATGTAGCAGCAGCGCTGCGCTGAGCAGAGCGCTGTGCGGCCCGCGGCCTGGTCAGACAGGCGCAGCACCAGCGGGCGGCACGGAACAGCGACACGGCAGACGGCAGGAGGTTGAACGGCGGAGGGATCGGCGGCTCCAGGATGAACGAGATCCACACCTTGGTGCGCGCGAATTTCCACTCCTTGTCGACAAACTCGTGCACGTTCTCAAACGAGTCGGACATCACGGCGATCAGCATGTTCATCAGGATAACAACGCACAGTACATGGAAGACGGCAAACAACGTGTAGCCGACAGCTTCAGTGAAGTTGTGCTTGTTGATGACAGGCAGCTGCTCCGTACCTCCGGGGAGGTTCTCCACAACCACCTGCACCGACTCGAGGGAAGTCATGCCGAACAGTGCCCAGAAGAGCGTACGAACAGACCCGTGCAGGGTGACGAACGCACCAGACATGGAGGTCTTCACTCCGGAGCCGTCCAGTCTCTCCATCCCTCCGTAGTAGGCGTACAGCCGGTACATGCCCGACGCAAACGAGAAGATGATGAGCGTGAAGATCGCCAGAAACTCACAGATGTCCGACACCATCTTACCGAGTGAGATCTGCAGGGCCGAGGCTGGAGTTCATCTGGAACAGATACAGGGTCTTCCGAAGGCCAGGATGCTGGCGATGGCCACCAGACCCTCCCCGATCAGTGTCGGGTCGTACTGGTACCAGAACTTGCGCTCCAGTCGCTCGTTGCCGTAGGTGACGATGTCATAGTAGGACCAGATCCAGCAGCAGAACGACACCATGAACGCGGTGGTCATCAGGGTATCGTACCAGTGCCACGAGTCGCTGAAGTAACGTCGCCGACCGCGCCGCCAGCACTGACGCACCTGAGAGGCGGCGATACCAAACACCCACAGCACCAGCAGTGGCTCGAGGCCAGAGTCCGGTGGGCCGCGGAACTGACTCATCTCGTCCAGACTCGACTCGAGCAGGATCAGCGCCATGAAGATGAGGTACGAGGCCATCCAGTTCATCCACTTGTTTATCGGTGAGTGCCAGTAGCGAACGTGGCGAGACTGGGGGTAAACGAGCATCAACAGCACAGAAAGCGGCAGAGTCAGCAGTGCGAAGAAGAAGCTCATCACCTTCCTCTTGGTGGTGTAGCGACGCCAATCCTGCCGCTGGCCCAGCCACAGCTTGGTCAGCACCTGCTGCACCTTCGGATGGGTGACGAACTCCTTCTGGCCGTAGTCGATGGCCATGAAGACGAGGGTAGTGGAAGGGCCGCGCGCCTTCCTCGCAGCCCAGAGGGCGGCTGAGGATCAGTTCTACCTCTTCCGTGGACCGGCAATAGTTCAGAAACTGCACCGCGAACTCACTGGCCTTCTGCTGCAGCTCTTCATACAGTGTGCGGAACTCGCGCTCTCGGTGGATGTTGCGGCCCAGTTCACGATGAAGCGTGAAGCAGGTCAGGATGGGGTCCGGTGATGACTGGATGATGTACGACGGAGACGTCAAGGCTTGATACGTTAGCACCCGGTGGTACGACTTCACCAGGTCCTCGCCCTTCAGCCGACCGGCACACTCTAGCTTGCAGCAGTCTGGAGGGTGCGGCTTGATGATCTTGGTCCCCGCTTTGTCAGGAAGCACACCATCTCATAGTGGTCAGCTTGCGCAGCCAAAATCAGCGGTGTCATGTTAGGCGTGAAGCGTGAGCTCGAGTCATAACCGAAAAACTCCTGGTCGGGGTCATCCTCGGACATCTTCTCGAAGAGCAGCCGAACGAGATCTTCGTTATTCGCTTCGACTGCGTAGAGGACAGTGTCGGACAGCTCAATCTTGGGCTGCTGCAGCAGCAGCTCCACCATGGGCTCATCCCCCTGCTGCACGGCTATGTGAAGCGGTCGCACGCCTTGGAAGTTGCAGCAGTTGATGTTGAGATCGGGCTGATCTCTCAGCAACTGGAGCACAGAGTCTCGATCACCATCCTGCACCAGCTGGAACAGCGTCGATTCATTTTCAGACAACGTAGGAAGAAACAGGCTTGGGCGAAACCAGCCGTCCGTTGAGTCGTCGTTGGTGTCGTGAATGCGCTTCATTCGCATGACATCATTATCCGAAAGACTTAACTCATCTCCAGATTCTCCGACGACGCCAGAAGGGACTTCTTTTCTCCTTTGGGGCTCTTCTTTTGTTTCTCCTTGCCCTTCTTCTGCTTTTTGTGACTAGCCTTTCCTTTGTCTTTATTTGCTTTGGATTTATTTTCTTCCCCATATTGGGTCTTTTGTGGTACCTTTTCTAATATATGTTTACCTTTGATAGCTTTGAAAGTTAGGAAATACAATGAAATAACATTTCAGCTGTTGAACATATATTGGATGAGCTTTTAGAAAGCACTTTTCGGATACTGATTCTTCAGACAATCGTGTTTTGCCTTCACTTTTACAAGAGAGGTAGAAGCGTCCGTACTGATCTTAGTCAAGGTTATAAGCCTGACTGGTCCGGTAATAACGCTAATTCCACAATTTGCCCTCCAGCTTTGCACGCCATGGCTTATGTTGCTCGTGCACCGTAGTGTGCATTACAGGTCAATGAATAGACCATAGCGTCACATGATTGTACACGTTTGTGGTGCATTGATGCGTGCAAATCTAGGTGATTGGATCTTGGGCTGTTTCATTTCAAGGCCCAAAAAGCATTATCTGAAAGCTTGTTTTAGGGCCTTGTTGTTTTAGGGCCTTGTCTGAAAGTACGTCGATCTTGTCCTTGGATCTTGTTTGTCATAATATTGCAGAATGGTCTTTTTACCACGTGCGTTTTATGAGCGAATATTCCTTATTAAGAGGTAAAGGGAACATCGTAATCTCAATATGGATTCAATAGGGATGCATCCTGCATCGCAATTAGGCACACTTATTTTAGCATCCTATAGGCATAGTCCTTTATTTTGTTGCGGCAGTCATTCACTCAGTTGACTGCATGGGATCACCCAGTTCCTATGCTATTCTGTCATCGACATCGAGAGGAGCGGTAGGGAAGATGTCCATGAATCCACTGACTCATGATTTGACCCCAATCGACCACGACCTTCAGGTAATTACATTGTCTAGCCCACTAGAGTTTTTATCCGCCCGTCTATAGTCGAACAACACCGACATTCAATAACCCAAAAAACAAAGTAACCGAATCAAACGGCGTCAAACGTGGTCTGGATTATAGTGGTGCGTCGTGCTACCGCGGTTTAAACTTTTTCAGTGCGCTTTTTCTGGCTGAGTGGCGCACTTTTTCTGCCGGTTGTTCTCTCAGTTCGGCGGCCAGGAAGGCAGGACCGGAAGCGGTGGTGGTAGTGCCACCTCGCGTGCAGACAGTGACCCGTCAGCGGAAACGTGCGCCCAGTGCAGATCATATAGCGTGAAATTAAAATAATGTCCGTCCACGCACCGGTGCGCTCTAGCCTGTGACGAGGTGGCTTGGCGCGTTCACGAGATGTGTAAAAAGGCGACCATGAGGTCATAGCGCAACATCATTATGTTTCATTGCCTTTTTCAGCATCAAAATAAGCAGGGGTAAATCGCGTTTAATGTCCATTTCAACAAATGCCAGTGGGTTCCACCGTAATTTCCAAATGAGCTCTGCTGTCGTCTGACTCCGCCGGTGGCTATACAGCATCACATCCATTACTGCTGAGTTCTAGCCCGCGTCATAGAGCTGGTGAGTGTCACCAATAGGTGTCACACTACAACCTGTAACCCACAACAGAGTGCCGCTGTTCAGTGACCGCCGGCGAGCGTCGGACGTCAGTGCACTGCCCTCTCCAGTCGGTCCCTTGCAGACCGTTTTCCCGCGGCGCCCCGGCCGGCCGGCGGATATCCGGTCACCACCGCCACTGTTTTGCACTCGCCGCTCGCAGGATGCGGCCGTTGTTTTCGGCGGCGCCTCGACTGCCGCCCTCCGTGGCCGTCCTCATGATGACCACGGAGGGCCGGCAGTCGATCGGGTTCGTCCCGACGCGTGCCGCGCAGCGCCGCGAGCGAGGTCGTCGTCTTGCCAGCAAGACAACGTCAGTTCCGATACACAGCACGGACAGTCGCGGCAAACGCGGCCGATGGCTGCAGCAAATTCCACCGCCACCTTCCCCGCTCACTAACGGAAGCTGCGTGCCGCTCCAATGCCCTGCCCCCATCACCGACGCCGAATTAATTTGACTCTGGCAAAATGATCAATTAATGGGCCTGTTTGGCTGCGTTGGTAGCGTCCTCATTAGTGCCTGTGTGTGCCGCAGAGTGGTGGGTAATTCGGGCTCCCCGCGCTGGCGGACGGCGCGCATGGGCGCCTCCCCCGGCACATCCCCCAGTAAATAGCAGCGGCTGATTGATGCGCTCATTGCTCATACGCTCGGCGAGATTTCGACCACCCGGAGTGTTTGCAGTGATGGATGCGGTCGGTGGACCGAGGACAGGTAGGCAGGTAGGCGGGGGACGCGGGAGAGGTCGCAACGCCAGGACGATACTTTGCGGCATCACAATCATCATCATCAAAATCCTCACCGTGTCAGTCTATAGGTGAGGTCACGAAGGTAACGAAAGTGACCTTGACGTGAAGGAGACAGCCCCATCGGCACCGGCTCGGTACAGTGCACACGGTCAGTGCATACAGTCAGAGCCAGTAAATAGCGCTCGACTAATGAGCGGTGAACAGATAGGAGGGCGTTCATCAGCTGAGAGCTGTGTATCGGCCCGACACGACACCGTGTATGGGTGGGTGAGTTGTTTACTCCTCGCCGCAGGCGCCGAAAGCTGGCATGTAAACTGAACCCCACCGGACAGCGGTGAAATGCTGACAATGGCGCACGGTGCGATATTCTGCATTCACATTCAACCAATGCGGTGGCGGCTACTACCTACCGAGCTGTCGTGACATGCTTAACAGGACACCCATATTGTT
>NW_024883452.1:0-86591 GCF_019059575.1 Amphibalanus amphitrite | reverse complement strand
GGCTGGGAACATGTCAACTCCATCATGACGTGTTCCCAGTGTACCTGCATGTATTTTCTTTCTTAGTTGTTGTTTTTTAATCCGCTGGGACTGAGAGCGTGAGATGATGTTTTTCGTACTACGCTGGAGTACGAAAAACATCATCTCATGTAGTTTCTTTATTCCTCAGCAGTTGTCATCCCCTTGGCGTTAGTGTTTCGCGTCCTTCCATTGATCACTCCCGCCTCTGATGGCTTATCCTGCTATACAGGGCCGGATATTGTTTGGAGCTGTTTGGACACTGGCGTCAGCGGCTGTGGCGACTGACGGCCGAGCCGACGGCGTGCACAGCTCAGCTGTCTGAGGTCAGGGCTGCGACACAGCTCAGCTATCTCGGGTCAGGACCGTGACCTATGAAAGGACCCAGAGAGGGATCTAACATCGGTGACTCCCTGCTTAACCCTAACAATCCCCACTTTTTTGTCCGCGATATAAAACACATGCGGTTAGAGTACCTGTGTCGATTTAATTAAAGTTTATTATGTCAAAGTTTCAAAACATCAATCCGGTCTGCATGTCTGACTGCTCGCAGAACGGTTCTAGAGGCAGTGTCAGCGCGCGCGGAACGGTCCTCAGATATGTCCACTTTCAAGCGCGGAACGGTCCTTCTGCGCCACCAGACTCCTCTCCCTCTCCCCTCCCCCTGTCCGCTGGTCTATGTCAGACACCAGTACACCACTGACCTCCCCTACCCTCTCCTGACCTTCTCAGGTGCCAGCTGAGACGCTGGTCGGCCTACAGAACCTGCTCGTTCACCTGTGGGACGTCTCGGCAGAGAACGCGCACGTCTACCAGTACCGACTCTGGGACGCTAAGAGGGTCAAGGTGGAGACCGCCCAGAACAGGGTATGTAACACAGACCGTACTACAAGCCGTAACGCAGGTCGTTACAAAGGGCGTAAAATAGATTGAACACAGACCGTAACATAGATCGAACACAGACCGTAACACTGGCTGCGTACGTGCGGGCACTCGGCCGGCCGGAACTGGGCTGGATCCATTGGGCAATGAACAGGTGCTTTCTGTGACAGCGTCACCGCTGCAGGTCAGTCAGGGACACACAGACTACTGCACCCGGCGCCCTTGTGCATGGTACAGGGCTCGCGGGTTTTAGCGTTAGGTTTTGCACCTAGAAAATTTAGTGTACTTCAGGCTATATCTTCGTCGTCTTAAGCTTTTAAGTGTTGAAGATGCGATCGACTTGTTGGGTAACAAGCCGGCCATGATCGTGTAAAATGGCTTCATCGTAGATCGATTAGTTTCTGAGATATAACCGGAAATGTAAAAGTGCAAAACCTACCGCTTAATCTCGCGAGACCTGTACCTGAGCCCTGAGCGCGCCCATGTGTCGCCCCCAGGGCGTGTCGCCGGACGGTTCTGTGTGTCGGACTGAAACCTGAACCTGCCTGAGTGTTATGCTATGACTCCCCAGGGCGTGTCGCCGGATGGGGCGGCCGGCTACCGGGACGGGCTGCGGTGGACCACCAACGGCCACCCGCTCTCCGCCGAGGAGGTACAGAAGGTCGTCAGCCGGGTGAACCAGCTCTCCAGCTAGCGGCGATGAGGTCAGTCACCGCACCGGGCGTATTGCACGGGGACCCTAACAGACGCCTCACTCCTTTCCCTCATCTCAGTTGTTCTTTCATTTTTTTATCATTATAAATAATGGAGATAGACCAGAGCATTTTCGGTGCACTTATTAGGGTCATGTTACTCCAACGGGGTTGCGTTGTCGGCACAGTCCTGTCTGGTCTGTGTGCTGCGGCGATGCTCTGCCATCCGGTGACCCAACGCCACTGTCCGCTGACCGAGTGTCGGCTCTCTGCTGACCGTGTAACGTCTGTCCGTCAGGGTGGTGGCCGTGAACGCCTGTCGGACGGCGCCGGAGGGCAGCGCCGGCCGGCTGCTGTCACTGCTGGACCAGCTGCGGCTGCCGGACGCCGGAGCGCTGCCCGACTGGGGTCTACATCCTGGTATGTTACTGGGAGCGGCACGGTGTGTGTTGGGTGCTTCTGACGGTCAGTTGTAGTAACTGTTAGTTCCTCTACTGGCCAACAGGTGAAAAGCGTATTAGCTGTACGGCAATGTAGAGTTGCTTCAGCTTTGGCGTAAACTTTCTCCTCTTCCGCTCACCATTCACCACCAGAGTCAGCAGCGTCTCGGCTGGCGGTCCAGTCAGTCAGAGCGAGTGTCTTCACTCGCCACAGCGGGCCGGACCCATTACAGGGCAGCAGAGTTATCAGTTACCAAGTCTTGGCCTATAAAGAAAACCAGGAAATAGTAGCAATTGCATATATGTAATGATTCTACTCTATTACGTTTGAGCTAGCGAAGCGTATTCCTGTAACGTTTTTAATAGGCTTGTAAGTCAGCAACCGCTGGGCTGATTGACCTGCGTTACTCTTTGTTGCGCGTAATCCTATCCCTTCCATCTCGTTATTGACTACAACTGATGTATCTTGGTGAGTTATTGACTACAACTGATGTATCATGGTGAGCGTCGTGACACGTGCGACGTGAAGGGCCAAGAGTGTTCGTTATTCTGCTGCAGTAGCGATTTTGGGTTGCTCATATATCTTGAACCCTGAACTGCCACGCCGATTGCGCTCAAATTTGGTACACTGTTTGGGACTGGTTGATAGGGATGTGTTTTTTATAACTCGCATGTGTTTTTTTATAGCGCGGAGAAAAAAGTAGGGATTGTTAGGGTTAAGCAGGGACTCACCGATGTTAGATCCCTCTCTGGGTCTTTTCATAGGGGGTCACGGTCCTGACCCGAGATAGCTGAGCTGTGTCGCAGCCCTGACCTCAGACAGCTGAGCTGTGCACGCCATCGGCTCGGCCGTCAGTCGCCACAGCCGCTGACGCCAGTGTCCAAACAGCTCCCAACAATATCCGGCCCTGCGGGAGTGATCACCGGAACGGGCTGCATGGTACAGGACGGGCTGGGAACACGTCAACTCCAGCATGACGTGTTCCCAGTGTACCTGCATGTAGTTTCTTTATTCCTCAGCAGTTGTCATCCCCTTGGCGTTAGTGTTTCGCGTCCCTCCATTGATCACTCCCGCCTCTGATGGCTTATCCTGCTATACAGGGCCGGATATTGTTTGGAGCTGTTTGGACACTGGCGTCAGCGGCTGTGGCGACTGACGGCCGAGCCGACGGCGTGCACAGCTCAGCTGTCTGAGCCCTGAGGTCAGGGCTGCGACACAGCTCAGCTATCTCGGGTCAGGACCGTGACCTATGAAAGGACCCAGAGAGGGATCTAACATCGGTGACTCCCTGCTTAACCCGCGCCCCGTAGGGCTACCGGCGGACCCTACCACCCGTAGGGGGGGGGGGGCCGTTTCGGCCCCCCCCCCTAAGATCTCGGAAAGTTACCGGCTGATTTTCAAAATTCAAACGGCGTTCGATAGCCCCACCCGGGAACTACCTTGTGACCAAATTTCATTGACCTAGGTCAAACCGATGACGTCACAGGTCGGGTCAAAGGTCAGATTTTCACCGTTCACAGGCAATTCAAGAAATGTGCTGTGAAAGCGAGTAAATTGGTAATTTATTGAAAACCATCGATGGTACATTGTTCGTCAAACACATACTTTGCTATCTGAGGTCACTGATACCAGGTCAGGTCACAGCGAGGTCAGGTCACCGGGGGTCACAATATGAATGTGTCGTGTGATACATGTTTTATGGTCCATTTTACATGACAAATGCGATTATGTGGGTTAGGCAGCCTTTGGGGCCAGCCTAGGTCACGTTTTTGTGAAGGTCAGGTCAAGGTCAGGTCAAATTAGGTCAAATTTCAAAGTTGATATTTTTGCATAAAATGGGTATCGATTCGATGCAGCTCGTCACGGGGAGTCTAATGGTGGTCTTCGTTTTGCTCTACAAGTTCTAGAATTGCCAAAAATTGAGTTTGAAAATTTGACGTCATCATTTTTGAACAGTTTTTTCGCTATAACTTGGCCAAAAAACGAGGTATCGATCTGAAATTTGGTATGTAGATAGAAGATGGTAGGCACTATCACATATATTCCGGTTTTTTCGAAACTCAAAAACTTTTTGGATTTTTTGGCGAATATATCCAAAAAAATGCTTTTTTGATTTTTGGGGGTCAAAACTCAAAAATTTCAAAAATTCGAGATAGCAGTTTTGTAGCCCTGTCAATTCTACACCTTTTATGTCTTGATCATTTTTCTATATCTTCAAAGCTGTAGTCCTGACAGGTCTTCTCGCGAAGGTCTTTTTTCGGTCGAAAATGACAGAACATGACGTCACTCTGACGTCATTTGTGGCCAACCTATCATAGCCTCTAGAAAAATTTTTGGTCACAATGTGTAAAATTGATGCCCGGAGGGGTCCTGAAAGTTTGGTGGCGATATCTCCAGCCGTTTAGGAGATATCGACCGAAAAGGACAGGGGGGGCCGTTTCGGCCCCCCCCCTACGGGGCGCGGGTTAACCCTAACAATCCCCACTTTTTTGTCCGCGATATAAAAAAAACACATGCGGTAAGAGTACCTGTGTCGAATTAATTAAAGTTTATTATGTCAAAGTTTCAAAACATCAATCCGGTCTGCATGTCTGACTGCTCGCAGAACGGTTCTAGAGGCAGTGTCAGCGCGCGCGGAACGGTCCTCAGATATGTCCACTTTCAAGCGCGGAACGGTCCTTCTGCGCCACCAGACTCCTCTCCCTCTCCCCTCCCCCTGTCCGCTGGTCTATGTCAGACACCAGTACACCACTGACCTCCCCTACCCTCTCCTGACCTTCTCAGGTGCCAGCTGAGACGCTGGTCGGCCTACAGAACCTGCTCGTTCACCTGTGGGACGTCTCGGCAGAGAACGCGCACGTCTACCAGTACCGACTCTGGGACGCTAAGAGGGTCAAGGTGGAGACCGCCCAGAACAGGGTATGTAACACAGACCGTAACACAAGCCGTAACGCAGGTCGTTACACAGGGCGTAAAATAGATTGAACACAGACCGTAACATAGATCGAACACAGACCGTAACACTGGCTGCGTACGTGCGGGCACTCGGCCGGCCGGAACTGGGCTGGATCCATTGGGCAATGAACAGGTGCTTTCTGTGACAGCGTCACCGCTGCAGGTCAGTCAGGGACACACAGACACTGCACCCGGCGCCCTTGTGCATTGCATGGTACAGGGCTCGGCGGGTTTTAGGCGGTAGGTTTTGCACCTAGAAAATTTAGTGTACTTCAGGTTATATCTTCGTCGTCTTAAGCTTTTAAGTGTTGAAGATGCGATCGACTTGTTGGGTAATAAGCCGGCCATGATCGTGTAAAATGGCTTCATCGTAGATCGATTAGTTTCTGAGATATAACCGGAAATGTAAAAGTGCAAAACCTACCGCTTAATCTCGCGAGACCTGTACCTGAGCCCTGAGCGCGCCCATGTGTCGCCCCCAGGGCGTGTCGCCGGACGGTTCTGTGTGTCGGACTGAAACCTGAACCTGCCTGAGTGTTATGCTATGACTCCCCAGGGCGTGTCGCCGGATGGGGCGGCCGGCTACCGGGACGGGCTGCGGCGGGCCACCAACGGCCACCCGCTCTCCGCCGAGGAGGTACAGAAGGTCGTCAGCCGGGTGAACCAGCTCTCCAGCTAGCGGCGCAGAGGTCAGTCACCGCACCGGGCGTATTGCACGGGGACCCTAACAGACGCCTCACTCCTTTCCCTCATCTCAGTTGTTCTTTCATTTTTTTATTATTATAAATAATGGAGATAGACCAGAGCATTTTCGGTGCATTTATTAGGGCCATGTTACTCCAACGGGGTTGCGTTGTCGGCACAGTCCTGTCTGGTCTGTGTGCTGCGGCGATGCTCTGCCATCCGGTGACCCAACGCCACTGTCCGCTGACCGAGTGTCGGCTCTCTGCTGACCGTGTAACGTCTGTCCGTCAGGGTGGTGGCCGTGAACGCCTGTCGGACGGCGCCGGAGGGCAGCGCCGGCCGGCTGCTGTCACTGCTGGACCAGCTGCGGCTGCCGGACGCCGGAGCGCTGCCCGACTGGGGTCTACATCCTGGTATGTTACTGGGAGCGGCACGGTGTGTGTTGGGTGCTTCTGACGGTCAGTTGTAGTAACTGTTAGTTCCTCTACTGGCCACCAGGTGAAAAGCGTATTAGCTGTACAGCAATGTAGAGTTGCTTCAGCTTTGGCGTAAACTTTCTCCTCTTCCGCTCACCATTCACCACCAGAGTCAGCAGCGTCTCGGCTAGCGGTCCAGTCAGTCAGAGCGAGTGTCTTCACTCGCCACAGCGGGCCGGACCCATTACAGGGCAGCAGAGTTATCAGTTACCAAGTCTTGGCCTATAAAGAAAACCAGGAAATAGGTAGCAATTGCATATATGTAATGATTCTACTCTATTACGTTTGAGCTAGCGAAGCGTATTCCTGTAACGTTTTTAATAGGCTTGTAAGTCAGCAACCGCTGGGCTGATTGACCTGCGTTACTCTTTGTTGCGCGTAATCCTATCCCTTCCATCTCGTTATTGACTACAACTGATGTATCTTGGTGAGTTATTGACTACAACTGATGTATCATGGTGAGCGTCGTGACACGTGCGACGTGAAGGGCCAAGAGTGTTCGTTATTCTGCTGCAGTAGCGATTTTGGGTTGCTCATATATCTTGAACCCTGAACTGCCACGCCGATTGCGCTCAAATTTGGTACACTGTTTGGGACTGGTTGATAGGGATGTGTTTTTTATAACTCGCATGTGTTTTTTTATAGCGCGGAGAAAAAAGTAGGGATTGTTAGGGTTAAGCAGGGACTCACGGATGTTAGATCCCTCTCTGGGTCTTTTCATAGGGGGTCACGGTCCTGACCCGAGATAGCTGAGCTGTGTCGCAGCCCTGACCTCAGACAGCTGAGCTGTGCACGCCGTCGGCTCGGCCGTCAGTCGCCACAGCCGCTGACGCCAGTGTCCAAACAGCTCCCAACAATATCCGGCCCTGCGGGAGTGATCACCGGATTGGGCTGCATGGTACAGGACGGGCTGGGAACACGTCAACTCCAGCATGACGTGTTCCCAGTGTACCTGCATGTAGTTTCTTTATTCCTCAGCAGTTGTCATCCCCTTGGCGTTAGTGTTTCGCGTCCCTCCATTGATCACTCCCGCCTCTGATGGCTTATCCTGCTATACAGGGCCGGATATTGTTTGGAGCTGTTTGGACACTGGCGTCAGCGGCTGTGGCTACTGACGGCCGAGCCGACGGCGTGCACAGCTCAGCTGTCTGAGCCCTGAGGTCAGGGCTGCGACACAGCTCAGCTATCTCGGGTCAGGACCGTGACCTATGAAAGGACCCAGAGAGGGATCTAACATCGGTGACTCCCTGCTTAACCCTAACAATCCCCACTTTTTTTGTCCGCGATATAAAAAACACATGCGGTTAGAGTACCTGTGTCGATTTAATTAAAGTTTATTATGTCAAAGTTTCAAAACATCAATCCGGTCTGCATGTCTGACTGCTCGCAGAACGGTTCTAGAGGCAGTGTCAGCGCGCGCGGAACGGTCCTCAGATATGTCCACTTTCAAGCGCGGAACGGTCCTTCTGCGCCACCAGATTCCTCTCCCTTTCCCCTCCCCCTGTCCGCTGGTCTATGTCAGACACCAGTACACCACTGACCTCCCCTACCCTCTCCTGACCTTCTCAGGTGCCAGCTGAGACGCTGGTCGGCCTACAGAACCTGCTCGTTCACCTGCGGGACGTCTCGGCAGAGAACGCGCACGTCTACCAATACCGACTCTGGGACGCTAAGAGGGTCAAGGTGGAGACCGCCCAGAACAGGGTATGTAACACAGACCGTAACACAAGCCGTAACGCAGGTCGTTACACAGGGCGTAAAATAGATTGAACACAGACCGTAACATAGATCGAACACAGACCGTAACACTGGCTGCGTACGTGCGGGCACTCGGCCGGCCGGAACTGGGCTGGATCCATTGGGCAATGAACAGGTGCTTTCTGTGACAGCGTCACCGCTGCAGGTCAGTCAGGGACACACAGACACTGCACCCGGGGCCCTTGTGCATGGTACAGGGCTCGCGGGTTTTAGCGGTAGGTTTTGCACCTAGAAAATTTAGTGTACTTCAGGCTATATCTTCGTCGTCTTAAGCTTTTAAGTGTTAAAGATGCGATCGACTTGTTGGGTAACAAGCCGGCCATGATCGTGTAAAATGGCTTCATCGTAGATCGATTAGTTTCTGAGATATAACCGGAAATGTAAAAGTGCAAAACCTACCGCTTAATCTCGCGAGACCTGTATCTGAGCCCTGAGCGCGCCCATGTGTCGCCCCCAGGGCGTGTCGCCGGACGGTTCTGTGTGTCGGACTGAAACCTGAACCTGCCTGAGTGTTATGCTATGACTCCCCAGGGCGTGTCGCCGGATGGGGCGGCCGGCTACCGGGACGGGCTGCGGCGGGCCACCAACGGCCACCCGTTCTCCGCCGAGGAGGTACAGAAGGTCGTCAGCCGGGTGAACCAGCTCTCCAGCTAGCGGCGCAGAGGTCAGTCACCGCACCGGGCGTATTGCACGGGGACCCTAACAGACGCCTCACTCCTTTCCCTCATCTCAGTTGTTCTTTCATTTTTTTATTATTATAAGTAATGGAGACAGACCAGAGCATTTTCGGTGCATTTATTAGGGTCATGTTACTCCAACGGGGTTGCGTTGTCGGCACAGTCCTGTCTGGTCTGTGTGCTGCGGCGATGCTCTGCCATCCGGTGACCCAACGCTACTGTCCGCTGACCGAGTGTCGGCTCTCTGCTGACCGTGTAACGTCTGTCCGTCAGGGTGGTGGCCGTGAACGCCTGTCGGACGGCGCCGGAGGGCAGCGCCGGCCGGCTGCTGTCACTGCTGGACCAGCTGCGGCTGCCGGACGCCGGAGCGCTGCCCGACTGGGGTCTACATCCTGGTATGTTACTGGGAGCGGCACGGTGTGTGTTGGGTGCTTCTGACGGTCAGTTGTAGTAACTGTTAGTTCCTCTACTGGCCAACAGGTGAAAAGCGTATTAGCTGTACAGCAATGTAGAGTTGCTTCAGCATTGGCGTAAACTTTCTCCTCTTCCGCTCACCATTCACCACCAGAGTCAGCAGCGTCTCGGCTGGCGGTCCAGTCAGTCAGAGCGAGTGTCTTCACTCGCCACAGCGGGCCGGACCCATTACAGGGCAGCAGAGTTATCAGTTACCAAGTCTTGGCCTATAAAGAAAACCAGGAAATAGTAGCAATTGCATATATGTAATGATTCTACTCTATTACGTTTGAGCTAGCGAAGCGTATTCCTGTAACGTTTTTAATAGGCTTGTAAGTCAGCAACCGCTGGGCTGATTGACCTGCGTTACTCTTTGTTGCGCGTAATCCTATCCCTTCCATCTCGTTATTGACTACAACTGATGTATCTTGGTGAGTTATTAACTACAACTGATGTATCATGGTGAGCGTCGTGACACGTGCGACGTGAAGGGCCAAGAGTGTTCGTTATTCTGCTGCAGTAGCGATTTTGGGTTGCTCATATATCTTGAACCCTGAACTGCCACGCCGATTGCGCTCAAATTTGGTACACTGTTTGGGACTGGTTGATAGGGATGTGTTTTTTATAACTCGCATGTGTTTTTTTTATAGCGCGGAGAAAAAAGTAGGGATTGTTAGGGTTAAGCAGGGACTCACCGATGTTAGATCCCTCTCTGGGTCTTTTCATAGGGGGTCACGGTCCTGACCCGAGATAGCTGAGCTGTGTCGCAGCCCTGACCTCAGACAGCTGAGCTGTGCACGCCATCGGCTCGGCCGTCAGTCGCCACAGCCGCTGACGCCAGTGTCCAGGGGCTCCGCCACGTTTTATGATTGGGGGGGTCCGACACAGTGGCGCGGGAACTACCTTCAGACTGCGGGGGGCACACCATAATAGAGATCAACCTAGGGTACCCCCAAATCCCGTTTTCTCACCGGTTTTAGGCCATTTACTTTTCATCCCTTGGCTTACTCAACAACAACAAAAAAAAAAACATTTGCAAAAAAGTGCAGTATTCCGTCTCAAAGCTGTGGAGGCACCGCCCCCACGGCCCCAGAGTTGGGGGGAGCTGCCCCCGCTGCCCCCTCCCCCCGGTTCCCGCGCCTATTATGGTCCGACAGGACAGTGCATAACCTTATATGGACTGGATCAACATGCAAAACTTTACTTAAGTACCTAGTGTAATGTTGAATAAATATATCATCAACTCATATTACTGTCAGTGCACCTATTTCTCCCGTGTTTGTAATAGCTGTTCTTCTGCTAGGACTGATACATTTCAAAATTGTAATGGAGGTACTCAGCAACGATAAAAATAAAAGTGGTTGATAATAGAAATGGAACACCAATGCAAAAACGAAAATCTACAGAGCATAGCAGTTGCATTGCGAGGAACGTTCACATTGTTTGACGTCGCTTTTCATAGCGCTTAAATCCACTTGGGAGGCAGGCTCAGGAGCTGGGAGCACTCTGGAGCTCAAATGATCCAAAAGTATGCTGACGTTTGCCGTTTTTTTTAAGCAAACTGTCGGGCAAGCTTGCGGACGTCGATGCACTCGGTTGTGTCCTTGTGAATATGACAGATGGCCACAGCGTTGAGTCGTTTTTGGCTCATCGTTGAACGCAGCCATGTTTTGAGACGGCGGAGCGCACTAAAACTGCGCTCCGCCTTCGCCGTACTCGCGGGCATTGTCAGGAGCCAGGTCAGCAGAAGCCTCACTTGAGGCAGGAGCTCTCGGGCATCTTCACTGAGCCCTGAGAAACCCTCGCACGCTTCTTTGAATGTCGAAAATGGATGATTCTTGGAAAACACGCGGAGCTGCGAGAGTAGCTCGTCCACCTTCAGTTCTGGCGGCCACGAGTGCATCCGCTCCTTCGCCTCAGACACCGATGTTTGGTCATGCTGGCCCAGCAGAACTCCCTCAACGATGGCCACTTCTTTCAGCCCATCCTGGTCAAACCTATCCTTGAGATGGCTCATTGCACTGTCTAGGACCTGAAGAAACTGCACTCTCAGGTACTCAGTGAGGCCTTCGGGCTGGTGATGAACTCTTGAATGCTTTGAATTTAATTATTTGTTAGAACGAAATACTGAAAACAGACCAAAAAAAAAAAAAAAAATTCCGCGGTTAAACTTTTTTTAAGTTCTTTCTTTAAAGAGAATAAAAGCAAAAGTTGAGATAAGTACATGGATTATTGGGGGGGGGGTCTGTACCCCACACCAAAATTATTGGGGGGGTCCGGACCCCCCCGACCCCCCCTGTGGCGGAGCCCCTGCCAGTGTCCAAACAGCTCCCAACAATATCCGGCCCTGCGGGAGTGATCACCGGAACGGGCTGCATGGTACAGGACGGGCTGGGAACACGTCAACTCCAGCATGACGTGTTCCCAGTGTACCTGCATGTAGTTTCTTTATTCCTCAGCAGTTGTCATCCCCTTGGCGTTAGTGTTTCGCGTCCCTCCATTGATCACTCCCGCCTCTGATTGCTTATCCTGCTATACAGGGCCGGATATTGTTTGGAGCTGTTTGGACACTGGCGTCAGCGGCTGTGGCGACTGACGGCCGAGCCGACGGCGTGCACAGCTCAGCTGTCTGAGCCCTGAGGTCAGGGCTGCGACACAGCTCAGCTATCTCGGGTCAGGACCGTGACCTATGAAAGGACCCAGAGAGGGATCTAACATCGGTGACTCCCTGCTTAACCCTAACAATCCCCACTTTTTTGTCCGCGATATAAAAAACACATGCGGTTAGAGTACCTGTGTCGATTTAATTAAAGTTTATTATGTCAAAGTTTCAAAACATCAATCCGGTCTGCATGTCTGACTGCTCGCAGAACGGTTCTAGAGGCAGTGTCAGCGCGCGCGGAACGGTCCTCAGATATGTCCACTTTCAAGCGCGGAACGGTCCTTCTGCGCCACCAGACTCCTCTCCCTCTCCCCTCCCCCTGTCCGCTGGTCTATGTCAGACACCAGTACACCACTGACCTCCCCTACCCTCTCCTGACCTTCTCAGGTGCCAGCTGAGACGCTGGTCGGCCTACAGAACCTGCTCGTTCACCTGCGGGACGTCTCGGCAGAGAACGCGCACGTCTACCAATACCGACTCTGGGACGCTAAGAGGGTCAAGGTGGAGACCGCCCAGAACAGGGTATGTAACACAGACCGTAACACAAGCCGTAACGCAGGTCGTTACACAGGGCGTAAAATAGATTGAACACAGACCGTAACATAGATCGAACACAGACCGTTATAACACTGGCTGCGTACGTGCGGGCACTCGGCCGGCCGGAACTGGGCTGGATCCATTGGGCAATGAACAGGTGCTTTCTGTGACAGCGTCACCGCTGCAGGTCAGTCAGGGACACACAGACACTGCACCCGGGGCCCTTGTGCATGGTACAGGGCTCGCGGGTTTTAGCGGTAGGTTTTGCACCTAGAAAATTTAGTGTACTTCAGGCTATATCTTCGTCGTCTTAAGCTTTTAAGTGTTAAAGATGCGATCGACTTGTTGGGTAACAAGCCGGCCATGACAGGGCCTCCTCTAAGGATTTTTCACTGGGTGGGCAAAATTTTTCGCCGTTCCCCTGCCCAAGGGCAGATCCAGTCACTTGTTTTGGGGTGCAACCATTTTCACCTGCGACTGGGGGGGGGGGCGGGTTAAGGCCTATGTCACTTTCACAGTCAACCAACTGTGCCATTTATAGTTTAACGTTTGTTGTGTGTGATATGGTATTTCGTGTGTATTTCACCTTATAGGTATGCCTATTGTTTACATTAGTGATATCAATAACGGAAAATCAGGATACCGATACCAAACCAAATGCCAACCAAAACCATGAAAAATACCGAAACCAAACCAACTTGGGAACATGAGGGAAATACCAACTTTTTTTTTGGATTTTTCGAGATTGACTCTCGAAGGGTTCGGACGTGCGCGCAGATGCCCCGCTTTCTAGTTCGCCGTAACGTAATTACTTATTTTCTACGCCGTGTGATGTATATAAAAATCTTCCTATTCTAACGTAGAATATTTTGGTCACATTTTCATAGTTTTTTAGTCATCGTTTTACACAGTATAAACGCCTAAATATTGTCAATTTTTGACCTAATTTCTAAAAAACGCATCGGGTCTGGAAAGGTTTTGCCCTTTGATTTTTCCATTTGTGTCTCGTGTCAACTATCAAAAGAAGATCCCGCTTTGGGAAAAGATAAGATGCATAAATGGATACTGATGATTCTGATTCACCAATCGAGGGCTTTGACCCCAGAGACGGAAATTGGGTCACCGCGTCGAGAAAGAAAAAGCCCAAGAGAAGAAGGGATCAAGCAACTAACGAAAATGCTCATCAACGACAAACAGCAATCGGACGCAGCCGCCCACCGGCCACCACCCAGCTAACTGCCTCGCTCAGCTGCCAGGCATGCAGAAGCCGGAGTTCAAGGAAGGCCGCAATCACCTGCAGCCTCTGCGGCCAGCGCTGGCACACGTCCTGCGCTAAGCTGACCATCCAACAGGCGCGAGCTCTCTCCGTGTGGCATTGTCAGCAGTGCCTTGGCCGCCCGGCTGCCACTTTGGAACCGCCCACCCAGACGTCAGAAGCCCCACTCTGCGGGATCGCGGCAGGCTTGTCGAAACTCCGCGCCAGCACGAAGGTTATCGCCCGGATTCCGAAAGCTGCGCGGTCTTTAGTCGCCGATTCCCTGTCAGAAGTGGTGAATGAGGCAGTCAACAGTCCAACCTCATCATCATCGTGGTGGAAGTTTCTGTCGTTTGCCTTTGTTGCTCTACGCACACCCGACTCGACCAATAGCGGGGAACGGGGCCCAACACTGGCGTCACACATACGACGTCAGGTGGCCGGGCTAGACTCCGCCGCTCCGCCCTCGCGGACGGTGGAGAGGCGCGCCCCTACTCCACGGACAACGACTCCTGACTCTCTTGCTCGCCGAGTTCGTGCTAAGTGCGCCGACGGGGATATCCGGGCCGGTCTCCGTCTCCTGACCTCCAGCGACACCTTCGTCGACCCTAGTGCCGAGGTCATCGCCGCGCTCTGACTGAAACACCCGCTCGCACCACTCGACCAGAGCCTACCGCCACCTCCCGCGGCCTCCGACCCTCCCCCGCTCACTGTCACGGAGGAGCAGGTGCGGGCCGCCATCTTCAGCATGCCACCAGGATCGTCTGCTGGTCTCGACGGCATCCGGCCATTACACCTACGACAGCTGCTCTCCCGAGAGACCGCCGAGTCCGGCCGGCGCCTCCTCTCCTCCCTGACGGCCCTCACCAACCTGGTTCTGCGCGGCCTCGTGCCAGAGTGTGGTCGCGACGCTCTATTCGGAGCATCACTCTGCGCTCTGAGAAAGAAGGACGGTGGTCTGCGCCCGATAGCCGTTGGAAGCGTGTTCCGCCGCCTGCCAGGACGCATCGCCGCGAGACACATCGCTGACATTATCGGTCCGGAGCTACGCCCCACCCAGCTCGGGGTCGGCACCCCGCTGGGATGCGAGGCCGCAGTGCACGCAGTGCGGGAATTCATCAACTCCGACTCCACCAGCTCAGACACGCCGCGAGTCATGGTCAAAATCGACGTGCGTAACGCTTTTAACACCATCCGACGGGACGTCATCTTGGCCAGGATTCACGAGCGCTGCCCGGAGGTCTACCCGCTGGCCTATCAAGCCTACCACCTCCCAACACCGCTGCACATCGGGGACCAGACGGTACTGTCAGCGACCGGAGTCCAGCAGGGGGATCCTCTTGGACCTGCCGCCTTCGCACTGGGAGTCGACGCATGCGCCCGAGCCATAAGATCGCCTTTGAACGTGTGGTATTTGGACGACGCCACGATCGCCGGCCCGGCTGATGTCGTCCAGTCTGACCTCCACTCACTCGCCAAGGCTCTGACAGAACTCGGTCTGCAGCTGAACCCGGCGAAGTGCGAGGTAGCCATCATCGACGCGGCGCCCCAGCTAGCTCAAAACGCAGCGGTCGACAGCATTCGCAGTGTCCTGCCGGAGATAACAGAAATCCCTCTCCACAGCGTCACTCTGCTGGGCGCACCACTGCAGGACGCCAGCCTCACCGCAGCTGCCAATGGTGCCGCCGAACTCATCGGACGCCTATGCACCCGACTGACGCACCTGGACCGACACACTGGACTTTTCTTTCTCGTCCACTACGCGTCAGCGCCTCGCCTCCAGTACCTGCTGCGCTCAGCGCCCCTATACAAGGTGGTGCCCGCGCTCAAGCTGGTGGACGAGCTGGTGCGAGAAACTCTGGTCGATATCACAAACGTAAATATCAATGACCAGCTGTGGGAGCAGGCAAAACTGCCATTCAGACTGGGAGGTCTCGGAGTTCGCTCTGTCGAGGACCTGGCACTGCCGTGCTACATATCTTCTCTGCACGCTGCTCTGCCACTCCTCCGCAGCATCTCTCCGGGGCTGCTTCCGGCCAGCGGTGTGCCACCAACCCTGCAGACAGCAATTCACCGGTTTTCTGAGGTGACAGGGACCGAACAACTGCCGCCCGCCTCAGCTGTCAGCAGCCAGCGGGCCTGGGACACCCTGTCAGCCACTGCGATTCGCGATAAGATGGTCAACTCCGCCAACCAGCTGCACCGGGCACGCCTGGTCGCCGCCAGTCAGCCACACACGGCCGCCTGGCTGCAGGCTGTGCCGGTGCCGAGTCTCGGCCTACACCTGGACGAGGAGTCGGTGCGGGTGGCAGTGGCTCTCCGCCTCGGAGCCACAGTCTGCGAGCAGCACCGGTGCCGTCTGTGCGGACGTCAAGTGGATCAGCTCGGCCACCACGGGCTCTCCTGCGTGAAGAGTGCCGGTCGTCTCCCACGTCACGCCCAACTGAATGACGTGGTGAGGCGCGGACTGGCAAGCGCAGGCATCCCCTCCATATTGGAGCCAGTCGGCCTCGACCGGGGTGATGGCAAGCGACCTGATGGCCTAACGCTGTTTCCGTACAGCGGAGGCATGTGTTTGACATGGGATGCCACATGCGCAGACACATTTGCCGACACTGTGCTGATTCAGACCGCCCTAGAGCCTGGTGCCGCCGCTCGGGCCGCAGAAGACAGAAAACGGCGCCACTACTCAGAAATCAGCTCCCGCTTCAAGTTCGTGCCCATCGCAGTGGAGACCTCCGGGGTACTCGGCCCCGCCACCTCAAAATTCATCCGCGAGCTGGGCCAGCTCATCACCACCCGTACCGGCGAACGAAGCGAGACCGAATGGCTATTACAGCGTCTCTCGATCGCTGTTGTGCGAGGCAACGCCGCCGCGGTTCTCGCCACAGCCGCCACAGACCGGGCGAGGGCAGACCGCCGACAGCAGCCACCACCAGACGTGACAGGGGTGCGCACCCGGCCTTCGCCTCCTCCGTCTGCGACGACCGGCCGAGCCTCAGCTAAACAGACAGCAAGACAGGCCTCACCCGAGTTCTTAGCTGACGAGCCGCTGGCACTCCCGTCGGAGGAGGCCTCTGCACCGCCCAACACCAGACTGTCTCACTACTCACTGCCCGGCAACCCCAGCGAAGACGGCGGCGGGACTGGTAGTGAATCTGACGGCAGACCGCTCGGTCTCACCGGCCTCAGGAACACGGGCAACACCTGCTTCCTGAACACAGTCGTCCAGTGCCTGAGCAACACACGCGCTCTCCACGATTACATCCTGCGCGATGGACGCTCCTCAGATGCCAGCATGCCTGCCGCCGCTACGAAGGGGTCCCTCATGAACACATTCAGCGCCCTGATACGCGACATGTGGACATCCTCGGACGAAACGGAGCGGGTGCTCACCACCGCACCACTCAAGTCGATGATCCAACGGCTCGCGCCACGCTTCATGGGCTCTCAGCAGCAGGACGCGCAGGAATTCCTCAGATATCTGCTGCAGGGACTTCACGAGGACGTGAACCGGGTGACGAGCCGGCCAAAGCCGATCACGACCGACATCGACGACTCACTGAGCGCCAGTCAAAAGTCAATGGAGGCCTGGAAACGTTTCTTGCGCCTGGAAAACTCCAAGTTTGTTGACCTGTTCGTGGGCCAGCTCAAGGCTACCCTGCGGTGCACGGTATGTGGCCACGCATCGGTTACCTTCGACCCGTTCTGGGATCTGAGTCTGCCAATCCCGTAACGAAGTGGCCAGGTGCGCCTACAGGCCTGTTTTGACCTGTTCACCAAAGAGGAGGTGCTCGATGGCGACGAAAAACCGACCTGCTCAAAGTGCCAGAAGCGCCAAAAGTGCACCAGGAGCCTCTCGATCCAGAAATTCCCTCGTATCTTGGTGGTCCACCTGAAGCGGTTCTCGCCGCAGGAGAGGTTCCGCGGGAAGCTGAAAACCACTGTCGACTTTTCGGTGAACGGCCTGGACCTGTCGCCCTACTCGGCCGGACAGACGCCCTGCCGGTACAGCCTATACGGCGTGGCGAACCACTCTGGCACGCTGCTCTCAGGACATTACACCGCTCACTGCCGACACCCGTACACGGCAGAGTGGTACGAGTACAACGACTCGCGGGTCCACGTGATGGACCAGAGAAACGTCAACAGCGGAAAGGCTTACGTGCTGTTCTTTGAGCTGGCCGGCTCGAAACACCGCTCCGGCTCGACCCACGTCTAGTCATCCAGTCACGGGAGAGGAGCCTGCGATCGTCACCCGCTCGGGCCCTGTGTAGTCACACCGACCGGCGCACATTCTGCTCGGACAACTCTAGCCAGCGGCCTATTGTGATTTGTGATATTGCGTGTAAGGTGTGTTTCACATCGAGGTTATGATTGTGCTGCTATCGAGCTCCTTTCATTGGAACTTCAAAAGTCCCCGACGGACGCCGTGACTTTATCCTAAGACTCACACCAATTACTTGCCGGGACGCCTCGTTCCACCCCAAACTCCCGAAGCTTCCGTCCTTGTCTGAATACAATCCATGAGTCAGCATCTAAAAAAAAACAAAAAAAAAACTTTTTACCGAATTCGTATCCTCTTATACATTAGCCGGATTCGTAATACCAACAAAATACCAACAACATTAGGATCAAAATACCAAATACCAAGTTGGTATCAGTTTGGTATCGGTATACCAAAAAGTTGGTGTCCGATTGACATCTCTAGTCTACACACATTTAAAATTTTAAGAAGACTGCAAAAGTGCAGAGTTAAACTTACTATGATCGCTCCTTGAACCAGAAATCGAATAGGTAGGTGAGGCTCGCTGCCTCTTTTTAGGAGGCATGGTCAGCTTACTCTTGACGCGTCCTCTTGATCTAAATACGGCTTTTATTGACCTTAATCTACTTGTAATACATCCTTGGCCTTGTAGCGCGCTACCCTGCTGGTCCATGCCGGTCTTTGAGGGTCCCACACTGACCTCTGAGGCCCCATGCTGGCCTGTAAAGGCCCATATTAGCCTCTGAGGGCCCCGCACTGGATTCTGAAGACCCGATGCCGGCCTTTAACCATCCCCTGTATTGGTGTTTTTCCAGCCGCGAACGTAGGTACTCGTATTTGGCCCCTGACCGTTTCGCCCCTGATCGAGCTAGAGCTTCGCGGAAAAAAAAAACAAGCGTGCTGCCCGTGACGAGAGGAAGCCGATGATACCCAATTTTAACCCTCGCCGGCACAGGCCATTGCGTCCTTCGGCGGCACGATCCCCCTTCCCTCGCGTTTGGCCCCTGATCAAGCTAGAGCTTCACGGAAAAAACGAGCGTGTTGCCCGTTACGAGAGGAAGCCGATGATACCCAATTTTAAGGTCCTAGGTTTGTTTGTTTGTTTGTTTATTCAGTATATTGCCAACGGGATAAGGCCTCCCACTAAAAGGCAAAGCCATCCGTATAAAACAATAAATACAAGTCGTAAACAGGATATTACACCACACGCATGATCACACTTTTCATCACCACGGACCTACTGTCATGAAAAAGGTCAACATGGGGACATCGAGCTATAAAATCATTGGCAAGTCGGGGCAGTCGGCAAAACATCCCGTTCTTGACTGAATTTACCCTGGCGACAGGTTCGAAGAAGCTGGCCCGGTAGCGAGTAGTTCTTGATGGCACACGAATGGAAAAACAACTTAAAAGGTACATGGAGTCACATCTGCTTTTAATAATACTATATAACAGAGTAATGTCATGCTGTAGCCTGCGAGATGTGAGTGATGGCAGCTTAAACAGCGCTAGCAGTCCGTCATATGAGAGGTCAGATGACATCCTTCTGTTCGCAGTGCGGTGAACAAGCCATAACAGGAACTTATGTTGTACACGCTCTATCCTGTCCAGATGTGTTTTTGCCGCGCCTGACCAGATCTGGGATCCAAATTCTGAGACAGAACGGACGTTAGCAAAGTATGCGGCCATGACGGCCCCTTCGTTCAACTGCCCATTCTTTCCATGACAAAACTGAAACGATTGCATGAGTACACCCAAAGCACGGCGAGCCTTAGAAACGATGAAATCGACGTGTGCGTTGAAGGACAGTTTGCTGTCTAAACTCTAAAAGCACACCAAGGTCGCGCATTGTGTCTACTTTTTCTAAAACTGTTCCATCGACGGTGTATACATATCGCACAGGGTTTCGTTTAAGCGTGACCGACATGGTTTTGCACTTTGATGCATTAAGAGACAGTTTCCATGTTTCGGCCCAATCTGAGATACGGTTCAGGTCATCCTGGAGAAGGATGCAGTCGTTGTGCGACCGCACATGTCTAGGTCATCGGGTGACCTTCCAGGTCAGGTCAATGACCCGAAAACCGGGAAAATCGGGACCTGTTAGAAAGTCGTAAAGTGTGGCTGTTATGTGGTTTTCCGGGGTGCTGATCACGAATATCGTGTTAGTTTTGATCAGAGATGTGATGTCTTTAAGCATTTAGACCAGGTCGGGTCAGGTCAGGTCAGGTCAACCGGTAGGGGTTGTGACGTGTATTCGTAATACGTGTCAACCGCCTCTGACAGCTTCGTAACATGTTACGAAGGCACCAAAACTACTTCGTAAATGTTCAAATGGTTGCTAAATTCGAATTCAGCTAAAAAACTAGCCTAGAACATGAAAAACTCGAAAAAGTGAACCGAGGTCACCCGAGGTCACCAAAGGTCAGTGACGTGACCTGACCTTCAGGTGACCTTGACACCCACCCTTATGTACACTGTAAACCAAATCTACAAGTTGGCTCCTTGTTACAAGTTTGGTTCCAATTCGCATAGGCGTCACCTTGTCGATACCTTGTCGATTCACCAACCACAGGCTTGTTTGCCAACAAACTAACGGTTTGTCTACAAGTTTGGTTCCAATTCGCATAGGCGTCACCTTGTCGATACCTTGTCGATTCACCAACCCCAGGCTTGTTGGCCAACAAACTAACAGTTTGTCTACAAGTTTGGTTCCAATTCGCATAGGCGTCACCTTGTTGAGTACTAGTTTGGGCCTTGTGGACCTACCAACTTCTGGATAGGCATAGTCGTTTCCTTGTCGGTTCACCAACCCCTGGTTTGTTGATGAACTAGCCTTTGACTGGGCATTGCTAGCTTACGAATTGTCAACAAGTAAGTGTACTAACGCTCTGTTCGAACTTGTTCTTCCTTACAATCGCTTTGTTTGCGTTGATAACCTTAAGAACTTACGATTCGCGTTCGTTTTCAATTGCCACGATACTGAATCAGGAAATATTTTCGATACGGACAGGTTATTTTTTGGCTGCAAGTGGTGCA
The DNA here is from genome assembly GCF_019059575.1 of Amphibalanus amphitrite. Lineage (NCBI taxonomy): Eukaryota > Metazoa > Arthropoda > Thecostraca > Balanomorpha > Balanidae > Amphibalanus > Amphibalanus amphitrite. The sequence continues at coordinate 65,798 of NW_024883452.1, read as the reverse complement.
CAAAACCATGACTGGCATCAGTTATTGCTCAAAGGCTTGCGCTGACAAGAAACGAAAAACTGATGGGTTATATAATCAATGAATGCATACACCACATCCATTCGGAAGTTTCTGGAATCATTAGTATTTATTACGGTCACGTAATTAATACTATTGACTGGAGACAATTCCGAGTGCATACCTATTTTCGAATGGATGTGGTAAATGCATGAGGTAGGTATACCCAGTAGGTATACCTATCGTGCACCGTCAGCATAACCGAAGGTTTGTTGTCAATAGTTAAAACACTATTCTTTAGAATTGTGTTTTTCTATTGAAAAACAAATCTGAGTTCCCTGACAATTTGGCAAAAGCTGCCTGAGATCAGTACAACTTGATGCTCTTGAAAACGGCTGGTCCAAATATTCTGATTTTTTCAGGATTTCTAGTGGGCCAGGTGATCTACGTTCTGGTATGGGTCTCCCCTCCGCGGACCATCTGGTGCACGTGCCACGTGACTTTAAAAATTCCCGTGTTAAGCCAATGGGGAAAATGAAAAAATGCGTTCCACGGCAGATTGCTCGAAAACGATCCAAACGACCCCCCATTTTCTTACATGCAGATCAACCACCATTCGGTGCACTACCCATGGGTATGTCGCAAAGTGGCCGGAAAAGTCCAGAACCACGTGCCACGTGCCGTTGAAAATGACCCTGCACACCGGAAATTGGGACTTTTGGTCATTTCGGCGCACCCATGATGCATACTATGGCGTGGGTGACAAAACAATGGGTGTCATCCGGTCGGCAACTGTTTAAGGTGTCGTCCAGTGGGCCAAAGTGGTAGTTTCAAACTTTTGGGATCCACCACTCTGGGGATTCTTTTTGACAATATACTTACGTTTCTTGGCGCAATGTTCATTCCACCCAGCCGGTCGTCAATGCGTTAGATGACCCAAATGACGATTGACCTGAAGGAAGTTGGGGGCGAGGAACACGCACGTGCCATCCGTTTTTTACTCGGGCGCTTTCATCTAGGAGATTTTTGCAGATACGTCAATGCGTTAGATGACCCAAATGACGATTGACCTGAAGGAAGTTGGGGGCGAGGAACACGCACGTGCCATCCGTTTTTTAATCGGGCGCTTTCATCTAGGAGATTTTTGCAGATATCTTTTTGATTTGTGAAAATGACCAGCCTAGCGGTATGCCAGCCGCTGATAAATTATTATCTTGCTGCGGCCGGGCGCTTATTTGCGGTGTTTGCGTTTGGCGGCTGGCGGGCGACTTTTAGTCGTTTTCGGTTAGCAGTTAGCGTCGGTGCGGTGCGGGCGGTTTTATTTTTTTCGGCGTTTCGGCGTTTTTTTCTGTGTGGTTTGCGGCGGTCGGGTGATTTTTTGCCGTTTGCGTTGGCTTTTCGGGCGTGCGTTTTACACGTTTTGCGGTGTTTACGTTTTGCGGCGGGCGGGCGTTTTGTGTTTTTTGCGGTGTTTGTCTTTGGCGGCGGGCGGGCGGGCGATGCGGGCGGTTTTCTTCTTTTTTTGCGTCGTTTGCGGTGTTAAATTTGTTTGCGGTTGGCGGGCGGTTTTATTGTTTTGCGGCGTTTTTGCGTTTTTTATTTGCGGTTTGCGGCGGGCGGGCATTTGTTTATTTTTTGCGACGTTTGCGTTGGCGTTTCGGGCGTGCGTTTTGCGCGTTTTGCGGTGTTTGCGTTTTCCGGCGGGCGGGCGTTTTTCACAATTCAAAGTCCAAACCTTCGGGCCACAGCGCTCCTCGAAAAGCGCTGCCCTCGAGTATAAGTCTTTGAAGCAAGAACTGCTGCGTATGTGGAAGAACATGGTTTTGTGCACCGCATCAAGCCAGAAGTATAACATGCCCGTATGACGAATATTTCCTGAACATTAAGCATAACAATCATGCAGTTGCACGATCACGCTGATAATTCGAATAAATCATGATCGCCAACCAGATTAGCTTTTACAGCCCATATATGTCCATCAGGTTAAAAATACAAAGAGTTGAATTAAATGCAAATAAATGTATTTAAATATAAAAAAACACCGACCGCAAAACATCTGCTCACATGTGCATGCACACTGCACAGGTCTGGCCCACTTACATTGCGCGCGCAGGGGAAGGGAGGCGTCTCGACCGCGGGTATCAGTGTTCCATTTTTGGAAATTTTGGGTGGAAAATCACACCTAATGGGTAAAATATTTTCATCCCCAAAACCAGGTAAATTGGAATTCTTTCATCATTGAAAAATGCTCAACTCATGCTCAACAATTAACAGCCAGATTACCAGATATACCTAGCAGCGCCATATAGACAGTTAGAACTTATAGGTTTGCTACATAATACATAATTTCCATGAAAAAAGCGAAATCAAGGCACAAACCCAACAACTTACCCTGACTGACAACGAAAGAAAATAACCTTGCACACTTCCAGCTGTTAATAACAAATATGCGTTGAATGACCTTGATCACCTCAACTGTTTGTAAAAACCAGGCTTGTGTTCTGAATAAATGCTCTTGGATATTCATAACAACTATGATTAGTGGTTTGCTGCCAACGCAAAACGGATGAGCCGCTGCTTGCGCAAATTAAACACTACCTCTGCAATTCGCTTTTGACTAAGTTGCGCAGGATACGCCTACAAAATTTTCATCTTGGGACCCGCAGTCAGCTGGGCACACCCTAGCACACCCTAGGGATGAATTTAAAACTTGGTGGCTCTAACTTCTTTCATATGCAAAATAGGGGTATGAGACAGGTACCAACTTATTCTACATTCATTTCTGATCCTATTGTATCAATTTCACCACAAATTATGTCCGTCAATGGCTTCTAGAGGACTTTAAAGCTCGATGCGTCGGGCCTAGCAGAGGTCCAAGATGAGAAAAGCCACCCTGCGCACACCCTAGGGATGAATTTAAAACTCCGCGGGCTCTGGCTGGTTTCATAGGTAAAATAATGTTTTGAGACCGATGCCAATTTATTCTGCGCTTATTTCTGATCCTATCGCATTAATTTCGCCACAAATTATGTCCGTCAATGGCTTCTAGAGGACTTTAAAGCTCGAGGCGTCGCGCCTGGTAGAGGTCCAAGATGAGAAAAGCCAGCCTGGGCACACCCTAGGGATGAATTTAAAACTCCGCGGGCTCTGGCTGGTTTCATAGGCAAAATAATGTTTTGAGACCGATACTAATTTATTCTGCGTTCTTTTCTGATCATATTATATCAATTTCACCACAAATTATTTACGTTATTAGTTTTTAGATGTCTTTAAAACTCGAGGCGTCGGGTCGGGCAGGGGTTCAAGATGACTGACACGCCACCCTGGCACACCCTAGGGATGAATATGAAACTCTGTGGACTCCGGCAGGTTTCATACGCGAAATGAGGTTATAAGACCGGTAATGATGTATTTTACGTTAATTTCTCATGCCTTTGCAATAATCTTACCGCCAATTATTCATTTCAATTAGTTTCTAAAGGTTTTTAAACACGAAGCGTTCGGCCGAGGGAAAGCCAAGATGATTGAAAGGATATCTTGGCACACCTCTAGGGATAAATTTAAGATACGGTATTCCCAGATCTGCCCAATACATGTTCTGAAGCTGGTAGATGGGATTAAGAAGGCCCTAGCTTTTTAATAAATTATCCCTCGCCCGTATAGGGGGGGGGGGTCGAACGAACCACCCCCTCGTTTTTTCGAGAATAACTCGCGTAAAAAGCGGCCGATCGCGACGAAACTTTCAGGACCCTCGAGTCAATTAATTTGACACCTACTCTGAAAATCTCATATTCCTGACCCAAATGACCTTTGACCTGTGACCTATTTCTTGAGGCCATGTTTGGCCGGAATCGCGATTCGGCGAGCCGCTAATGCGTTCCGTTCACTCCCGTTCCGTTTCGGGTGTTCTGGTCAGTTGTGCTCTCGCTTTCCCTTCCGCTTGGGGTGTCCTGATCAGCGATGCCCTCCGTTCCGTTGCAGTTGCTCTGATCAGTGATCACTGATGCCCTCCGTTCTGTTGCGGGTGCTCTGATCACTGATCATTGACGCTCTCACTCAGCACTTATCACGTGACATGATACGAAGCTACCGCTCCGTTTCGGTGGCCGGCCATGAGGTCGGTGGCATCCTTTTATCATTTTTTTTTTTGCATCCCGTTCCGTTCCGATATGGATGCCCTGGTTACTGGTTAGTTGCACGCTTTTTATTGCGATATTGCGTATTATGCTGCGCAGTGCACATCGTTCCGTTTGGGGTGCCCTAATCAGTGACCCTTTGTCTAGTCTCATGTAGTGCACCGTTCCTTTCGAAGAGTTGCGCTGACACCGTTTCCATTTTCACTATGCGTAATGAGTACCGACTATCGCTGGCCGTTCCGGCGTTCGGGCCGGGAGATTTCCGGTGTATGTCATGCTGCATAGTGCGACTGCAATTGCATACTCAATACTGCGTCCCGTTCCGTGTGCCCAGAGCAAAAACACCATTTCCAGTATCATCCGGCCATTGTCATATCTGTTGAAAATGGAAAGCTCAAAGCTATACTGCGTACACTGTACGAATATTACCAGATCAGATGCGAACGAAAACTACATACTTGTATTGCCGCATATTATCTCAAATATACAGTAATCTTGGAAGCGGTGCTGCCATATTGTAGGCGCAAAACGTCCCAGAGGCCAGAACACATGAGTTATACGGTTTCTGGTTTCATAGCGATCAGTTACGTCAACAAACTGCCCATCAGGGTATCATGATTACCTAAGATTTTATGTCTGACAGTGTCACAGTGATGACCACGCCTCACGCATTACACACTTACATACAAATACACAGTCTGAGTCAACTGCACTAAATCAATAATACAGGACGACAGAATGATACCCTTTGCAACGGCAACGACAGGTTCCTTCCCACTTCCTTTGCTTAAAAAAGAAAGAAAACTTCTCCACATGGCACTAGTACCAAAGCCTGCACATAGAGAGATCTCCCTCACCCGCCCCCCCCCCCCCCCCCCCACCCTCCTTAAGATATGACAACAGATTTCAACAGAATCATTGCATCTTCTGCTTCTTAAAGACCTAGTTCGCTCGCATGATGGCGACTGGCGTCGCGAGGATGGAGGTCCGCGGATGATCTTTAGGAGAAATATACAGGCAGAACTCAGAAGGACCGTCCTGGATCCGTGCCAGTAAGCATGAGTAGGAACTTAGCAGATGCTGACGGTAAGATCTGCTGTCTGCATCTGAAACGGAAAGGAAGGTATTGATTTAAGGCTAGGAGAAGGATGGCCACTGGACAGTCATTCAATTGTGACAATGCATTTTGACTTGTGAGGAAAATGAAATCTCACTGGTTGAAGTAGGTATTCATTCTTAGCTGTATAAGAGACAAGGGTGATTCTGAACTTCATTAGTCTCAATCAAACACAAAGGTTGGGATAAAATGGGACGGATTTCGAAACACTTGGCGATCAGATGCTAGTTATAATTCTGCCGTATATCATCCTTACCTATTTGCATCGTCTTTTTCGGTTAGTTTTGGTGGTCAGGAATGGTATGTTCTTTTATTATCAGCCAGCGTAGCGTTACGCCTTTATTGCGAAAGTGATATAGGTTTTCACTTGTTTTTTTTTCTCATCCTAGATTTTTTGGTCATCATCGTCACACCCAACCAAAATCCAATTTTAGAACACTGGCGGGTATAGGCACGATTAGTGCGTCCCGCAGGCCAGAGGGAGCCTCACTCATAGCACGAAAACCACAGTTCACAGATTTCACTTTTTACTGCACAAATGCTGGAACAGCCCTCGTCGCTGCTCCAGGCTGCACGGCGGCCGCGCGACAACTGCTGGTTTGAAACCGCCGCGCCGGGGCCCGCTAACGGCGGGCGGCGACCACTGATTGGTCCGCCAAGTCTGACGTCAGGCGCAGCTGACCATGTGTATGCTGACCAGCTGACCAGTACAAGTTAGGCGGCAACAGGTTTCCAAAACTGGTTAAGAAACAAACGTTGAAACAAATGTAGAGTTGGTCTGGATGCTGAGAAGTTGGTGTGCATAGTAACTATTGACTCGTAGTCGTCACCTGACAAGCAATGCACCAGACAACGGCTTGTTTAAAAAGTATCAGTTAGTAAACATACCAAGAGATGATTGGTTATATTACACAAGACTTGTCAATTTGGTTTACAGTGTATGGGAGCAACATCAAATCACATGTTTGAACGTTTGAAATCACGAAAAGCTTGCAAACGCGAGCCGACATACGCCGAATCGCGATTTCGGCCAAACATGGTCACGGAAAAGAGGTCACAGGTCGCGAGTTATTCGCAAAAAATCGAGGTGGGTCCTTTCGACTCCCCCCTATACGGGCGAGGGTTACCCCCGAGTTGCTGGGGGGGGGGGGCGTTCAACGCCCCCACTTTTTTCGCTGGACCATAGCAAAAAAAAAAAACGGCGCGCCGCAGGCGCGCCAAATTTTGGGTACCTGTAGGGAATTGATTGACGTTTATTGTGACAAAATTTCAAAGAAATCGTCTGGAAAATTTTTGAGATATCGAGGTTTCAGTGACGTCATGATTTCTTGGTTTTCGACCAAAAACTTTATGGGTGGAGACTTCCACTGGCGTCCAACTGGCGTCTAACTGAGCAGACGTCCAAGTTGGCGTCTAACTTGGCGTCTAACTGTTGGACGGAGACTTCCAAGCCAGACGCGTCTAAATTTAGCTGTCGCCAGATAGACACAGCCGCCGTTCAGCTAGACGCGTCTATGACTTAGACGCGTCTAGCTAGACGCGAAATGGAAGTCTCCACCCTATGTGTTCAAAAAATCATAAAAAATCACAGAATAGACATACAGACATGCCGCCATTAGACTGACAATACCATGAACAATCAAATGGCTATCTTCGATTATTGATTATCGTTCCTCATTTTCCAAAATCTTGAACTGAATCTTGGCAATTTCTCATGACTACTTCACGACCATGATACATGCATTTCTTAAATTGAACTTTTTGAGCCAAACACGTACACATATGATAAAATGAATGTCACCATCGTGTTCTACGCCCCAAATTACCCATAAAACATGTGTCACAGGCTGCGAATATCAGTTTCGATTTTCGGGGATATGTGCCTACCCGGTTGACCTGACCTTGACCCTGACCTATGCTTGACTGACCCCTACATGGATCTGTCACTCTTGTAGGCCTTATATGATGGATTGTGCACCGTTTTGACAGAGTTTATGACGAGAGGCGCCCATTGTGAAGTCCCGAAGTCCATGCTACTGAAAGTCTGATTTCAGGTGTTTGACGTGACCTTGACCCGACCTCTGACCTCAAAATTCAACTTAAAAGTACTCATCTGAAGCGTCTCGTCGCGTTCTTTCGTTTGCCGCCTCGTTCGTTTCGCTGCGCATATTGGTTCTCGAGTTATCGGCTGAGGGCGTTTAACGCCCCCCCCCCCCAGCAAACGGTGGGTGGCGAAATACCCCAGCAACTGCCGGGTTAAGGACCTGCATCGGCTCTGAGGGCTCAACTTGGCCTTTTCTGAACTCTGGGGTCCAACACCAGCCCAAGCCTGTCTTTTAGGGTGGATGGGACCCTGAGGGTCCCATCCTTGCCTCAAGGACCCGCATTAGCCTTTGAGAGCCTCAAAGGCTAAAGCCGGCCTCTGATGGCCTCAAACTGCCATTTTCAGGCCCTGTACTGGTCTCTGAGGGCCTTAAACTGGCCTCTGAGGGCACAAACCGACCTTTAAAGGTCCCACACCGGTTTCTGATGGCCCATTTTCTGCCTCTGAGATCCAAGACTGACCCTTTTGTGCCTCTGAGGGCCCCGTACTGTCTTCTGAAGGATCGATGCCGGTCTCTGAGGACCAATGTCAGTCTTATAAGGGCCTCACACTGACATTTGAGGCCCACATTAACCTCTGATGGCTCCAAATTGAGGCCCTATTTAGTCCCCAATCAGCCTATAAGGTCTCTGATGGCCCTATTTTGTTGTGTGGCTGGGGACCCATGGCTTACACCCTTAGGCGTCACGCACTGGCCTCTGAGAGCCCACATCGGCCTCTGGGGTTCCATACGGGCCTTTGAGGCCGCTATGGCCATGGGCCCCTTAAGCTAGCACCGCCCCCCCCCCCCTCCGAGAGTTGGCAAAGTTGCCAAGTTGCCCCCACCCCCAAACGCCAAGTCTGCTACCGCCCCTGCATTCAGATGCATCCATTGTAAAAAAAAAATAATAACCTGCACTGCAGTGATTGGGGGCTGGGGCACTGGCTGCTAGCAAGTTTTTTTTTCCGGGAAACGGAAGTGGTAGTTCCTACCGGACGTCTGACCGGACCTTTATTTTTGCATTTGCTTCTGGGTGGGCAAATCGACGCCACTGGGTGGGCAATTGTGGTGACTGGGTAGGCATTTGCCCACCCAGTGGGTATGTTAGAGGAGGCCTTGGGCCATGATCGTGTAAAATGGCTTCATCGTAGATTGATTAGTTTCTGAGATATAACCGGAAATGTAAAAGTGCAAAACCTACCGCTTAATCTCGCGAGACCTGTACCTGAGCCCTGAGCGCGCCCATATGTCGCCCCCAGGGCGTGTCGCCGGACGGTTCTGTGTGTCGGACTGAAACCTGAACCTGCCTGAGTGTTATGCTATGACTCCCCAGGGCGTGCCGCCGGATGGGGCGGCCGGCTACCGGGACGGGCTGCGGCGGGCCACCAACGGCCACCCGCTCTCCGCCGAGGAGGTACAGAAGGTCGTCAGCCGGGTTAACCAGCTCTCCAGCTAGCGGCGCAGAGGTCAGTCACCGCACCGGGCGTATTGCACGGGGACCCTAACAGACGCCTCACTCCTTTCCCTCATCTCAGTTGTTCTTTCATTTTTTTATTATTATAAGTAATGGAGACAGACCAGAGCATTTTCGGTGCATTTATTAGGGTCATGTTACTCCAACGGGGTTGCGTTGTCATCATCATCATCATCATTTATTTCGTTTGGAAGCTCCATGCACTCACGGCTTTTCAGTCCAAGTGTCATACAGTAAATAGGTAGGCACATATATAAAGCTAAAATAAACACTTAAGCTAAAAGTAAAAACCATGAAAAGCATGGGACTTAAAAAGTAAAATGCATATCGGTACAAATGACCGAAAGCTACGCGCACAGTGACTAGTCACCATTGAGTAATAGTCGACAACGCCTGCGACAAGTGGCCGACGTGCGTGACGACCGAATGTCTGCTGGCAGCGAGTTCCAAACGTCACAGGCGCGGTAATAAAAGAACTTGCGAGCATGTTCGGTGCGGACCCTCGGCAGTTCGAGCTGCATATTCTCAGTGGCTCGAGTCTGTCTGCTCGACACGTCGCTGCGTTTTACAAACCGCTCAGAGAGGCACTTCGGTGCATGAACATTATTCAACAAGTAATGCACAGTACTGCAGTCATTCTCCGCCACCAGCCTGTCTATATGGGGCCAGCATAGCTCTGCCAACAGAGGCGTCACATGAGCCGAGCGTCGGACCCCCATTACGACCTGTGCACAGTGGTTTATCACCTTCTGAATACGGTGTCGCTGCACGACGCCACATCCCGACCACACAGACATACAGTATCGGATGTGGGGGAAAATTAACATCTCCACGATCATCTGCTTCACGTTTCGCGGCAGGCCGCGAGCGGATCTGGACAGTCCCCCTAGTGTGGCATAGCATCGGCGGATGACCGCGGTCACATGCGATTCAAAAGTCAGTCCGGAGTCGACTACCACACCGAGAATCTTGGTCGCTACAGATGGACGAATCGTCGCACTACCAAATTTAACAGTAAATTCTGTGTCGAGTCGGCGCCTTTGTGACTTTACAACAACAAGATCTGTTTTGGTGGGATTGATTTTCAAACAGTTTTGAACAAACCAGTGACTCGCGATCTCTAAAGTGCTCTCTACATCTGATTTGAGTTTTGGCATGTGCTTTGGTGATACTCTATGCAAAAACTGAACGTCATCGGCGTACATAACAGTTTTTGTGTCCAGGTACGATGCTAGATCATTCGTGAAAATCAAAAACAGGATCGGCCCGAGCAGCGACCCCTGAATCACGCCGTGAGTGATCGGTCTCACTTCCTCACCACCCCGAACCACCTGACATCTGTCGGACAACCAGTCACGGAACCAGTGCGCGTCGATTCCATACCAGCCCAGCTTTTCCAGGAGCCGGGGATGCTGGACACTGTCAAAAGCCTTACTGGTGTCAGCGGTCGTCAGACACCCTATGAGGCCGCCATCCAGGCCTTCCATGAGAAAACTGGCAGTGTCCAGCATCGCCGACTCCGTGGATCGGCCAGGCCGGAACCCGTGCTGCGTCTCGGTCAGAATGTCGTGCGCAAGCAGGTAGGCGATGAGCTGACTGCACACAACACTCTCCGCCACCTTAGCGACAGTCGGCAGCAGCGATAGCGGACGGTAGTTAGACGGGTCGTCTACTGGCCCCGACTTGTGCAACGGCAGTACACGGGCAACCTTCCACTCGGCTGGGAGCTCACCAGACACGAGGGACGCGTTAATAATGTTCAGCAGGTGCGGTCCTATCACTGGGAATGTCATGCGCAGCATGCCGATCGTCACCCCGTCATCGCCACTCGCCCTCGATGTCGACATGCGCTGGATGGCAGCCGACAGTTCAGGCAGCGTCACTGGGCGAACACGGAAGGCACCGCTCACTACACGGGTCGGCCGGGGCGACAGTGGCGCCACCACGCGCTGCGCCTCCTCCAGTGCGGCGGCCACGCACAGTCGGCACAGTCCTGTCTGGTCTGTGTGCTGCGGCGATGCTCTGCCATCCGGTGACCCAACGCCACTGTCCGCTGACCGAGTGTCGGCTCTCTGCTGACCGTGTAACGTCTGTCCGTCAGGGTGGTGGCCGTGAACGCCTGTCGGACGGCGCCGGAGGGCAGCGCCGGCCGGCTGCTGTCACTGCTGGACCAGCTGCGGCTGCCGGACGCCGGAGCGCTGCCCGACTGGGGTCTACATCCTGGTATGTTACTGGGAGCGGCACGGTGTGTGTTGGGTGCTTCTGACGGTCAGTTGTAGTAACTGTTAGTTCCTCTACTGGCCACCAGGTGAAAAGCGTATTAGCTGTACGGCAATGTAGAGTTGCTTCAGCTTTGGCGTAAACTTTCTCCTCTTCCGCTCACCATTCACCACCAGAGTCAGCAGCGTCTCGGCTGGCGGTCCAGTCAGTCAGAGCGAGTGTCTTCACTCGCCATAGCGGGCCGGACCCATTACAGGGCAGCAGAGTTATCAGTTACCAAGTCTTGGCCTATAAAGAAAACCAGGAAATAGTAGCAATTGCATATATGTAATGATTCTACTCTATTACGTTTGAGCTAGCGAAGCGTATTCCTGTAACGTTTTTAATAGGCTTGTAAGTCAGCAACCGCTGGGCTGATTGACCTGCGTTACTCTTTGTTGCGCGTAATCCTATCCCTTCCATCTCGTTATTGACTACAACTGATGTATCTTGGTGAGTTATTGACTACAACTGATGTATCATGGTGAGCGTCGTGACACGTGCGACGTGAAGGGCCAAGAGTGTTCGTTATTCTGCTGCAGTAGCGATTTTGGGTTGCTCATATATCTTGAACCCTGAACTGCCACGCCGATTGCGCTCAAATTTGGTACACTGTTTGGGACTGGTTGATATCATCATCATCATCATCATCATCAGTTTATTGAGGTCTCCAGTAAATGGCTTTTCAGGCCTCTCGTCATACATAATACAAACGCAGTAAAATACACTATCGGTAAGAACAACACAATGAAAATATAAATGTTAAAAACGTGAATACGCTTAAGATTGTTAAAAGTATTGACAGTCAGGTTCAGCTATGTCCCACGATGCACTTGGAGGCCATCTCTCGATTCCATGTGCACACACTTCTATGGGGGAAGCTGCGCCTGGCGCGCTCAGTGGAGATACGAGGGACTTCGAGCTGGCCTCCACATGCGCTCCGAGTGCGCCGGTCTGTTACGTCCGAGCGGCGCTGCACAATGTGAGCTAGAGCCGGCGGCACGTCAGATGAGATCAGCCTATCGATGAGGGCCACATCTCGCTTCGCCAACATGTCCTCGAAGCGCGCCCATCCCAGAGCTCGCAGAGCTGGGGTCACATGCTCCCGTCGGCCCAGTCCAGTGACGACACGTACAGCGAAGTTGATCGCTTTCTGAATGCGGTGCTTTTGGGAGGCAGTACAGCCTCCCCACACAGTACAGCAGTAAATAATGTGCGGGAAAACTAACGCCTCAACCAGCAGCTTCTTAGTTTCAAGCGAAATCTTGTGTCTCAACTTGGACAGACCGACGAGAACATATGTTGTAGCAGCGGCGCGTTACCTGCGACACATGTTTCTCCCAAGTTAATGCAGAATCGATATTAACTCCGAGAATTTTAGCAGATGAAGAGGGCTCAATTTCACAGTCTCCAAATGTGATTTTCATGTCAGATTCACACTTTTTCTTGGGTGGCTTAATGATCAAAAGTTCGGTTTTGCTTGGATTAATTTTGAGTCTGTTTTGGGTAAACCACTGCAGCGCCACCTTGAGGGTATTTTCAACGCGCAGTTTGAGAGAAGCCAGGTTTTCGGCCGAATCACAGTCTAAAAATTGCACGTCATCAGCATACGTAACTTGTTTTCCGTGAGTCAAATGAGTGCCCAGGTCGTTAGTAAAAATCAAAAATAGCCTCGGGCCCAAAAGGGACCCTTGAATTACGCCATGTGTCACCGGCAACACTCCACCACCGCTACCCTGAATTTTCTGAGTTCTGTTGCGCAGCCAATCGTCGAACCAGTGACTACTGACACCATACCATCCCAATTTAACTAAAAGTCGCTCATGTTCTACACTATCGAAGGCGCGAGATGTATCAGCTGCTAGCAAAGTAGTTACATGGCCAGCCTCTGTGTTAGCTAAAATAGTACTAATAGAGTCGATCAATGCAGTTTCCGTCGAGTGTCCTATCCGAAAACCATGCTGGTTCTCGCACAGTACGTGATTCTGGTCGAGGTATGCTGACAGTTGGTTACACACGCACTTCTCGCAAAGTTTGCCTGGCACACTGTTAATAGAAATCGGTCTAAAGTTTCCTGGGTCACGTCTCAATCACCCTTTTTGTACACTGGCACTACGCAAGCTTCCTTCCACCTATCCGGTACCTCCCCGGTCCGCAGCGAGCTGTTTATGACATGTAACAGGTGTGGACCGATTACGGGAAAGGTTGCCCTTAGCATTTGAACAGTCACTCCATCCTCCCCACAGGCTCGTGAACTACTCATTCCTCTGAGCGCCACCGACAGTTCAGGCAACGTCACACACTGCACTTTGAACGCGCTGCTGACTACACGGGGAGGCCGAGGTGATAGTGCTGCCCCCTGCGGCACGGCTGACAACGCAGCAGCGACCTCTGCGCCCGCCGCCACGAAGTGCCTATTCAGCCGCTCGGCCCATGCGGGGTCGCTCTGGTGCAGTGGAGCGGCTCTCGGTTCGGGCCTCTTGGAGGCGATGAGGTGTCGTCGTATGTCTGTCCATGTCTTGGCTCGCTGGTTCCGGTAGGACAAGGCGAAGTACTCGGAGCAGGCCTTGTATTGGGCTCTCTTCACCGCATTTCTGCTGTCTCTGAACGCCTGCTGTTTTTCTCCGTTGGAGCGGTCCAAGTCGCGGTCTTCTCTGGCCCGGTCTCGCCGCTCCATACACTCTCGCAGCTCCTCATTCTCGTGTAGCCATGGGCTCGGGGGGTGCTTGAGCCGAACGGTACGCAGAGGCATGTGCCTATCGATAATAGGCTGCCACACCTGGAGCCATGCGTCCCACTTCTTCGAGGTCGGTGCAGCGCTGTAAACAGAGTCCCAGTCGGCCATCAGAAGCTCCAAGTTGAGGGCGTTGTAGTCGACGTTTCTTGTGGAGCGAGCTGTGATGGTATGGGGGTGGCTGCGCTCCCGTCTGGCCAGTACGTCCACGGCGATAAGGTCATGGTCACTGAAGTTGCAGTTGACGACGCGGGCGTTGCTGGTGAGCTCCGGTCGTGACGTCAGGATGTGGTCGATCAGTGTTGATGTCGAGGTTGTGGTTCGAGTTGGTCTGTCGATCAGCTGTCGCAGAGACAGGTCCTCCAGCATGGCTGTGTACTGCCGAGCAGCTGGTGTTGATGGCTGCAGCAGATCGATGTTAATGTCACCGAGTATGTAGACCGGGTGCTGCTTGGCTAGCAGTGTGGTCAGCTGGTAGTTGAGGTCGTCCAGCACGGGCGCGATGGGGGATTTCGGCGGCCTATACAGGACTCCGACCACGAATATGGTCCCGCCTAAAAATCTCACCCACAGCGACTCTACTTGGGTGCCGGTGCTGGGCACGGTCAGCACCTCAGCCTGCATTGTGTCGCGATAGACAATGCAGATGCCTCCACCAGCGCGCGATTTTCTGTCACAGCGCTCGACCGCGTAGCCGGGAAACAACAAAAATTTGCTGTCCATAGGGATGGGGATGTGTTTTTTATAACTCGCATGTGTTTTTTTATAGCGCGGAGAAAAAAGTAGGGATTGTTAGGGTTAAGCAGGGACTCACCGATGTTAGATCCCTCTCTGGGTCTTTTCATAGGGGGTCACGGTCCTGACCCGAGATAGCTGAGCTGTGTCGCAGCCCTGACCTCAGACAGCTGAGCTGTGCACGCCATCGGCTCGGCCGTCAGTCGCCACAGCCGCTGACGCCAGTGTCCAAACAGCTCCCAACAATATCCGGCCCTGCGGGAGTGATCACCGGAACGGGCTGTATGGTACAGGACGGGCTGGGAACACGTCAACTCCAGCATGACGTGTTCCCAGTGTACCTGCATGTAGTTTCTTTATTCCTCAGCAGTTGTCATCCCCTTGGCGTTAGTGTTTCGCGTCCCTCCATTGATCACTCCTGCCTCTGATGGCTTATCCTGCTATACAGGGCCGGATATTGTTTGGAGCTGTTTGGACACTGGCGTCAGCGGCTGTGGCGACTGACGGCCGAGCCGACGGCGTGCACAGCTCAGCTGTCTGAGGTCAGGGCTGCGACACAGCTCAGCTATCTCGGGTCAGGACCGTGACCTATGAAAGGACCCAGAGAGGGATCTAACATCGGTGACTCCCTGCTTAACCCTAACAATCCCCACTTTTTTGTCCGCGATATAAAAAAACACATGCGGTTAGGCTACCTGTGTCGAATTAATTAAAGTTTATTATGTCAAAGTTTCAAAACATCAATCCGGTCTGCATGTCTGACTGCTCGCAGAACGGTTCTAGAGGCAGTGTCAGCGCGCGCGGAACGGTCCTCAGATGTGTCCACTTTCAAGCGCGGAACGGTCCTACTGCGCCACCAGACTCCTCTCCCTCTCCCCTCCCCCCTGTCCGCTGGTCTATGTCAGACACCAGTACACCACTGACCTCCCCTACCCTCCCCTGACCTTCTCAGGTGCCAGCTGAGACGCTGGTCGGCGTACAGAACCTGCTCGTTCACCTGCGGGACGTCTCGGCAGAGAACGCGCACGTCTACCAGTACCGACTCTGGGACGCTAAGAGGGTCAAGGTGGAGACCGCCCAGAACAGGGTATGTAACACAGACCGTAACACAAGCCGTAACGCAGGTCGTTACACAGGGCGTAAAATAGATTGAACACAGACCGTAACATAGATCGAACACAGACCGTAACACTGGCTGCGTACGTGCGGGCACTCTTCCCTCCTGAACTGGGCTGGATCCATTGGGCAATGAACAGGTGCTTTCTGTGACAGCGTCACCGCTGCAGGTCAGTCAGGGACACACAGACACTGCACCCGGCGCCCTTGTGCATGGTACAGGGCTCGCGGGTTTTAGCGGTAGGTTTTGCACCTAGAAAATTTAGTGTACTTTAGGTTATATCTTCGTCGTCTTAAGCTTTTAAGTGTTGAAGATGCGATCGACTTGTTGGGTAACAAGCCGGCCATGATCGTGTAAAATGGCTTCATCGTAGATCGATTAGTTTCTGAGATATAACCGGAAATGTAAAAGTGCAAAACCTACCGCTTAATCTCGCGAGACCTGTACCTGAGCCCTGAGCGCGCCCATGTGTCGCCCCCAGGGCGTGTCGCCGGACGGTTCTGTGTGTCGGACTGAAACCTGAACCTGCCTGAGTGTTATGCTATGACTCCCCAGGGCGTGTCGCCGGATGGGGCGGCCGGCTACCGGGACGGGCTGCGGTGGACCACCAACGGCCACCCGCTCTCCGCCGAGGAGGTACAGAAGGTCGTCAGCCGGGTGAACCAGCTCTCCAGCTAGCGGCGCAGAGGTCAGTCACCGCACCGGGCGTATTGCACGGGGACCCTAACAGACGCCTCACTCCTTTCCCTCATCTCAGTTGTTCTTTCATTTTTTTATTATTATAAATAATGGAGATAGACCAGAGCATTATCGGTGCATTTATTAGGGTCATGTTACTCCAACGGGGTTGCGTTGTCGGCACAGTCCTGTCTGGTCTGTGTGCTGCGGCGATGCTCTGCCATCCGGTGACCCAACGCCACTGTCCGCTGACCGAGTGTCGGCTCTTTGCTGACCGTGTAACGTCTGTCCGTCAGGGTGGTGGCCGTGAACGCCTGTCGGACGGCGCCGGAGGGCAGCGCCGGCCGGCTGCTGTCACTGCTGGACCAGCTGCGACTACCGGACGCCGGAGCGCTGCCCGACTGGGGTCTACATCCTGGTATGTTACTGGGAGCGGCACGGTGTGTGTTGGGTGCTTCTGACGGTCAGTTGTAGTAACTGTTAGTTCCTCTACTGGCCACCAGGTGAAAAGCGTATTAGCTGTACAGCAATGTAGAGTTGTTTATTTAGGAACCAATTCTTCGACACCAGTAATGCGTATATTGATTCGGTAGCTTTCGGAAGCTTCTGCTCCCTTCGTCAGCCGTGCTTTAAAATGCATTAAAATACAAGACAATACGTCTCAAACGTCTCAAACACCTACCAAAATACATACCACCACGAGGTATGTATCCTGCTCACGACCAGTGAGCAGGAGACCGGTGGCCAGGAGACTGGTAAGCAGGAGGACAGACAGGAGACCGGTGAGCAGGAGGAGACTGGTGGACAGGGGGAGGACAATGGAGATAAGTGGGTGGTCAATCTGTCTGGGGTAAGCCTAAGTGACGATGAGGTCAGTGTGCTACGTAAAGGGCTCAATTTTGTACCGACGCCGACAAGCGTTCCAGTCGCGGATTTTGTTTCGGCGGTCGAAAGTGTGTGCCGTTCAGACGATGTAACACCGGATGTAGCGAATAGGCTTAGATTCGAGGTCACCAAAGCTCTCAATTCCTTCCGTCCCCCGCAAAGCAAAAATCTCAGTAAGGGGGAGTGGAAAGCGTTACGTGACCTACAAGATAGGCAAGATATTATGATTTTACCTGCAGATAAGGGTAGATCTGTATGTGTGATGACCTGTGAGCAGTATCAAAGTAGGTTAGAAACACTAATAGGGGATCACGACACGTACACTGAACTGGATAGGGACCCAACCGGTAGGTACACACGAGAGGTAAGGGGGGCGCTAAAGGACTTAGAACAACAGGGCAAATTGGACAGAAAAACGTATCTAAAACTGTACCCGTCGGACCCGACTCCGCCATTGCTTTATGGGCTACCGAAGGTGCACAAGCAGGGCGTTCCGCTACGTCCCATCGTGTCTAGCATAGGCAGTGTAACGTACCAGCTGTCCAAACATTTAGCTAGCATATTATCTCCTCTGGTAGGCAAGTCTGAACATCATGTCAAGGACACGGCGAGTTTCAAAGAGAGTTTACGAGATGTTACGCTCAGTGACGATGAGACCATGGTTTCTTTTGACGTCAAAGCGCTGTTCACATCGGTACCGACAGAGGCAGCATGTGAAGTAGCACGCCAGAGACTCGAAGAAGAGTTTTTGGATGAGGAAAGCAAGGTAAGAGCGGAAACAGCACTGGAGGTCGAGGATATCATAAAATTGTTACGGCTCTGTTTGGGTACTACTTACTTTAGGGTTAACGGAAAGTTCTTTAAGCAAAAGTGGGGCACGGCCATGGTGAGTCCAGTGAGCGTTGTGGTGGCCAACTTGTTCATGGAATCGTTCGAATCCAGTGCACTCCAGTCGTTTCCACACCCAGTGAAACTGTGGAGACGCTACGTAGATGACACGTTCGTGATCTTAAAGAAAGATCAGGTAGGTGAACTACTCGACCACCTCAACGCTCAGCACGAGAGGATTGAATTCACGCTCGAGGAGGAAAAGGAGGGATCCTTACCTTTTTTGGATGTAAAGGTACATAGACTGGGAGGGGGGACCATGAAGACCGAGGTGTTCAGGAAAGCAACTCATACGGACAAATACCTTCACTATGAATCACACCACAGCTCACAGCACAAGGCATCAGTCCCACAGACACTTTTCACACGGGCATCACGACTCACGACAACACCTGAGGACGAGGAACGCGAGACAGGGAAGATAGAACGGGCACTGGTGAGGAATCACTACCCAAAGCGAATGGTGCGCCGTATCCACAGGCGGGTAAAAAATAGAGAACGACTACGCATGGGAGAGGGTGGTGGTTCTGAACGGGTAGGCAGGGAACAGGAGGAGGACAAACGGGTTTATGTAAGCATCCCTTACATCCAGGGGGTGAGTGAACAGGTCACGCGCGTCCTCCGACCCTACGCGAAGGTCAGCACGAGACGTGCAGCGAACCTTAGTGCTAGGCTCGTCAAACCCAAGGACAAATTAGGGATCAAAGAGAAGGCTGGGCTGGTCTATCAGTATAAGTGCCAGTGCGGGGAACATGTCAACTCCAGCATGACGTGTTCCCAGTGTACCTGCATGTAGTTTCTTTATTCCTCAGCAGTTGTCATCCCCTTGGCGTTAGTGTTTCGCGTCTCTCCATTGATCACTCCCGCCTCTGATGGCTTATCCTGCTATACAGGGCCGGATATTGTTTGGAGCTGTTTGGACACTTGCGTCAGCGGCTGTGGCGCCTGACGGCCGAGCCGACGGCGTGCACAGCTCAGCTGTCTGAGGTCAGGGCTGCGACACAGCTCAGCTATCTCGGGTCAGGACCGTGACCTATGAAAGGACCCAGAGAGGGATCTAACATCGGTGACTCCCTGCTTAACCCTAACAATCCCCACTTTTTTGTCCGCGATATAAAAAACACATGCGGTTAGAGTACCTGTGTCGAATTAATTAACTGGTTGATAGGGACTGGTTGATAGGGATGTGTTTTTTTATAACTCGCATGTGTTTTTTTATAGCGCGGAGAAAAAAGTAGGGATTGTTAGGGTTAAGCAGGGAGTCACCGATGTTAGATACCTCTCTGGGTCTTTTCATAGGGGGTCACGGTCCTGACCCGAGATAGCTGAGCTGTGTCGCAGCCCTGACCTCAGACAGCTGAGCTGTGCACGCCGTCGGCTCGGCCGTCAGTCGCCACAACCGCTGACGCCAGTGTCCAAATAGCTCCAAACAATATCCGGCCCTGTATAGCAGGATAAGCCATCAGAGGCGGGAGTGATCACCGGAACGGGCTGCATGGTACAGGACGGGCTGGGAACACGTCAACTCCAGCATGACGTGTTCCCAGTGTACCTGCATGTAGTTTCTTTATTCCTCAGCAGTTGTCATCCCCTTGGCGTTAGTGTTTCGCGTCCCTCCATTGATCACTCCCGCCTCTGATGGCTTATCCTGCTATACAGGGCCGGATATTGTTTGGAGCTGTTTGGACACTGGCGTCAGCGGCTGTGGCGACTGACGGCCGAGCCGACGGCGTGCACAGCTCAGCTGTCTGAGCCGTGAGGTCAGGGCTGCGACACAGCTCAGCTATCTCGGGTCAGGACCGTGACCTATGAAAGGACCCAGAGAGGGATCTAACATCGGTGACTCCCTGCTTAACCCTAACAATCCCCACTTTTTTGTCCGCGATATAAAAAAAACACATGCGGTTATGCTACCTGTGTCGAATTAATTAAATTTTTTATGTCAAAGTTTCAAAACATCAATCCGGTCTGCATATCTGACTGCTCGCAGAACGGTTCTAGAGGCAGTGTCAGCGCGCGCGGAACGGTCCTCAGATATGTCCACTTTCAAGCGCGGAACGGTCCTTCTGCGCCACCAGACTCCTCTCCCTCTCCCCTCCCCCTGTCCGCTGGTCTATGTCAGACACCAGTACACCACTGACCTCCCCTACCCTCTCCTGACCTTCTCAGGTGCCAGCTGAGACGCTGGTCGGCCTACAGAACCTGCTCGTTCACCTGTGGGACGTCTCGGCAGAGAACGCGCACGTCTACCAGTACCGACTCTGGGACGCTAAGAGGGTCAAGGTGGAGACCGCCCAGAACAGGGTATGTAACACAGACCGTGACACAAGCCGTAACGCAGGTCGTTACACAGGGCGTAAAATAGATTGAACACAGACCGTAACATAGATCGAACACAGACCGTAACACTGGCTGCGTACGTGCGGGCACTCGGCCGGCCGGAACTGGGCTGGATCCATTGGGCAATGAACAGGTGCTTTCTGTGACAGCGTCACCGCTGCAGGTCAGTCAGGGACACACAGACACTGCACCCGGCGCCCTTGTGCATGGTACAGGGCTCGCGGATTTTAGCGGTAGGTTTTGCACCTAGAAAATTTTCGTATTCGTATTCGTATTCGTTTATTAGGGCTTTTCCAACAGAGTGGCTATTACGGCCCAGTCAGTACATGTAAATATCACATTGCTAAAAAAAAACTATGCTAAAAAACACATAGGTACACACATATATAGGCAGAAACATGCAAAGAATAAAAGAGTATAAGTCAAATTTTGCGTCAATCAATGCTGCACTTTAAAATGCTCCATCAGCTGTCGCCTTGAGGCGGTCGCCGCCACCTCCCGCGGCAAGCCGTTTCAAGCTGCGGCAGCTCGGTAGGGAAACTGTCGCCTGGCCACCGCCAGGCGGACTCGGGGCAACTCGATCACCGCCGGGCCCGCGGCGACGGCGCGCGTTGCCCTCTCGGAGACGGAAGCGCGTGAGGGAAACATAGCTCGCAACGACTCGGGGGCAGCGGCGGCGAACAGAGCACGGTGCACATTTAACGCATCACGACGCGCGATCATCTCCCGCACGCTGGGCCAGCCGAGCGCGGCGAGAACAGGGGTCACGTGGTCATATTTGCGGAGGCCGGAGACCAACCGTGCCGCAAAATGCACCACCTTCTGCAGTCGATCCAGGCAGGTTTTGGATGCACCACCCCAGACTGATGAACAGTACTGGAGGTGGGGAAGGACGTGGGCTTGGACAAGGATTTTGAGGATGTCAGGGGAGAGGTGGTGACGAATTTTGAAGAGTGACACGAGGATTGCATTGGTTCGCCGAATGATGGAGGATATGTGTAGCTCCCAGCTCAGGGTTTGGTCAAGGAGAACACCCAGCACTTTGATATTTTTCGCTGGCCGAATATCTACGTCATTTACTGTGAGGACAAAGTCCTTCACTTTACCAACAGAATTTTGCGTCCAAAGAAGAGTGAAACATGTTTTTCTCCATTCATTTTCAGACTGTTCAAGCTAAACCAGTTATGAAGGTGTTGGATGTTCTCCTCAGCCCGGGACTTCAGCACTTGGATGTCATCGGGCTTGGAGGGTGCTGAGTCCAGGATTTAGGTGTCATCCGCGTAGGATATGAGGCGGCCATGGGGGAGGAAAGAGGTTAGGTCGTTGACGAAGGTGAGGAAGAGGATGGGACCCACTATGGACCCCTGGGGGACGCCGTGGGAGAGTGGGAGTGCCGTCGAGGAGCGGACAAGTTGGGAACGGCCAGAGAGGTAGCTGCTGAACCAGCGGGATGAGATGCCATACCACTCGAGCTTGTTCAGAAGCAACGAGTGATCGACACTGTCGAATGCCTTGCTCAGGTCTACTGGCGTCACCGCCGCAACGTGGCCGCCATCGACCCTGCGAGCCGCCCATTCGACAATGTCGAGTATGGCATCTTCAGTGGAGTGAGATGGGCGATAGGCATACTGGGATGGGGAGAGGATGTGGTTAGTGATGAGGTAGGAGGTGAGCTGAGAGCACACAACCTTTTCAAGGATTTGAATGGGTGTCACATGGGCAACTTTCCATGCGTCAGGAAAGGTATGGGTGGAGATGGATGTGTTGATTAGATGAATTTAGTGTACTTCAGGTTATATCTTCGTCGTCTTAAGCTTTTAAGTGTTGAAGATGCGATCGACTTGTTGGGTAACAAGCCGGCCATGATCGTGTAAAATGGCTTCATCGTAGATCGATTAGTTTCTGAGATATAACCGGAAATGTAAAAGTGCAAAACCTACCGCTTAATCTCGCGAGACCTGTACCTGAGCCCTGAGCGCGCCCATGTGTCGCCCCCAGGGCGTGTCGCCGGACGGTTCTGTGTGTCGGACTGAAACCTGAACCTGCCTGAGTGTTATGCTATGACTCCCCAGGGCGTTCCGCCGGATTGGGCGGCCGGCTACCTGGACGGGCTGCGGCGGGCCACCAACGGCCACCCGCTCTCCGCCGAGGAGGTACAGAAGGTCGTCAGCCGGGTTAACCAGCTCTCCAGCTAGCGGCGCAGAGGTCAGTCACCGCACCGGGCGTATTGCACGGGGACCCTAACAGACGCCTCACTCCTTTCCCTCATCTCAGTTGTTCTTTCATTTTTTTATTATTATAAGTAATGGAGACAGACCAGAGCATTTTCGGTGCATTTATTAGGGTCATGTTACTCCAACGGGGTTGCGTTGTCGGCACAGTCCTGTCTGGTCTGTGTGCTGCGGCGATGCTCTGCCATCCGGTGACCCAACGCCACTGTCCGCTGACCGAGTGTCGGCTCTCTGCTGACCGTGTAACGTCTGTCCGTCAGGGTGGTGGCCGTGAACGCCTGTCGGACAGCGCCGGAGGGCAGCGCCGGCCGGCTGCTGTCACTGCTGGACCAGCTGCGGCTGCCGGACGCCGGAGCGCTGCCCGACTGGGGTCAACATCCTGGTATGTTACTGGGAGCGGCACGGTGTGTGTTGGGTGCTTCTGACGGTCAGTTGTAGTAACTGTTAGTTCCTCTACTGGCCACCAGGTGAAAAGCGTATTAGCTGTACGGCAATGTAGAGTTGCTTCAGCTTTGGCGTAAACTTTCTCCTCTTCCGCTCACCGTTCACCACCAGAGTCAGCAGCGTCTCGGCTGGCGGTCCAGTCAGTCAGAGCGAGTGTCTTCACTCGCCACAGCGGGCCGGACCCATTACAGGGCAGCAGAGTTATCAGTTACCAAGTCTTGGCCTATAAAGAAAACCAGGAAATAGTAGCAATTGCATATATGTAATGATTCTACTCTCTTACGTTTGAGCTAGCGAAGCGTATTCCTGTAACGTTTTTAATAGGCTTGTAAGTCAGCAACCGCTGGGCTGATTGACCTGCGTTACTCTTTGTTGCGCGTAATCCTATCCCTTCCATCTCGTTATTGACTACAACTGATGTATCTTGGTGAGTTATTGACTACAACTGATGTATCATGGTGAGCGTCGTGACACGTGCGACGTGAAGGGCCAAGAGTGTTCGTTATTCTGCTGCAGTAGCGATTTTGGGTTGCTCATATATCTTGAACCCTGAACTGCCACGCCGATTGCGCTCAAATTTGGTACACTGTTTGGGACTGGTTGATAGGGATGTGTTTTTTATAACTCGCATGTGTTTTTTTTATAGCGCGGAGAAAAAAGTAGGGATTGTTAGGGTTAAGCAGGGACTCACCGATGTTAGATCCCTCTCTGGGTCTTTTCATAGGGGGTCACGGTCCTGACCCGAGATAGCTGAGCTGTGTCGCAGCCCTGACCTCAGCTGAGCTGTGCACGCCATCGGCTCGGCCGTCAGTCGCCACAGCCGCTGACGCCAGTGTCCAAACAGCTCCCAACAATATCCGGCCCTGCAGGAGTGATCACCGGAACGGGCTGCATGGTACAGGACGGGCTGGGAACACGTCAACTTTATTTATTTATTTATTTATTCATATCGCCGACGGGAGGACCCATTAAAAGACGAAGTCGCACTTTTAAAACGAATAAGTTACATGCATAGGTACAAAAACGACACACTCGGGTA
The DNA here is from genome assembly GCF_019059575.1 of Amphibalanus amphitrite. Taxonomy (NCBI): domain Eukaryota; kingdom Metazoa; phylum Arthropoda; class Thecostraca; order Balanomorpha; family Balanidae; genus Amphibalanus; species Amphibalanus amphitrite. The sequence goes on along the minus strand of NW_024883452.1, from coordinate 41,640 downwards.
GGTATACATATAATAAAAGACCAATAAATATACAGCCGGTAAAAAAAAAAATTAAAAAAATAGATATAAAAGATAGAGGGTATAAATAAAAATAAGAATAAGAATACTCAATAGAGTGCGATAAGTGACAACAAGGATGACGACAAAATGCCAGTAAAATGCTAGTAAATTAAATGAATGAACCTGCCAGGCAGGCACATCGAATACAGCGAGGCATTTCCATTAGCGTCACATTTCCGCCACAAAATGTCTGACGCTGCTACGGAATGTGAAAATACCGTCGCAGAACACGTCCACCGCGGGAAGTCTCTCTACAAGCCGGTTGAGCTGCCTCGGCAGCCTTGTAAATAAACCGTTTTTCATTGCGTTCACCCTTGCAAATGGCACATGCAGCAGCGCACTCGCCTGTTGCCTAGTTGCGCGGATAGGCACACTAAGCGAGAACGCCTGCAGCAAGAGTGCGGACTTAATTCTGCCTCTAAGCACGTTGCGAACAAACATGATATCGTGCTGCACCAGCCTGGCAGATACGGAAGTGAGGTTAAAATGTTTCAACAAATCGGCATATGAGATGGAAGTTGAGCGATGATGACAGTTGGCGTTCAGCCACATTAAAAACTTGTGTTCGATCCGGCCAATCCTGTCGAGATGCACTGCGGCGGCTCCACTCCAGCATGACGTGTTCCCAGTGTACCTGCATGTAGTTTCTTTATTCCTCAGCAGTTGTCATCCCCTTGGCGTTAGTGTTTCGCGTCCCTCCATTGATCACTCCTGCCTCTGATGGCTTATCCTGCTATACAGGGCCGGATATTGTTTGGAGCTGTTTGGACACTGGCATCAGCGGCTGTGGCGACTGACGGCCGAGCCGATGGCGTGCACAGCTCAGCTGTCTGAGGTCAGGGCTGCGACACAGCTCAGCTATCTCGGGTCAGGACCGTGACCTATGAAAGGACCCAGAGAGGGATCTAACATCGGTGACTCCCTGCTTAACTCTAACAATCCCCACTTTTTTGTCCGCGATATAAAAAAACACATGCGGTTAGGCTACCTGTGTCGAATTAATTAAAGTTTATTATGTCAAAGTTTCAAAACATCAATCCGGTCTGCATGTCTGACTGCTCGCAGAACGGTTCTAGAGGCAGTGTCAGCGCGCGCGGAACGGTCCTCAGATGTGTCCACTTTCAAGCGCGGAACGGTCCTACTGCGCCACCAGACTCCTCTCCCTCTCCCCTCCCCCCTGTCCGCTGGTCTATGTCAGACACCAGTACACCACTGACCTCCCCTACCCTCCCCTGACCTTCTCAGGTGCCAGCTGAGACGCTGGTCGGCCTACAGAACCTGCTCGTTCACCTGCGGGACGTCTCGGCAGAGAACGCGCACGTCTACCAGTACCGACTCTGGGACGCTAAGAGGGTCAAGGTGGAGACCGCCCAGAACAGGGTATGTAACACAGACGGTAACACACGCCGTGACGCAGGTCGTTACACAGGGCGTAAAATAGATTGAACACAGACCGTAACATAGATCGAACACAGACCGTAACACTGGCTGCGTACGTGCGGGCACTCTTCCCTCCTGAACTGGGCTGGATCCATTGGGCAATGAACAGGTGCTTTCTGTGACAGCGTCACCGCTGCAGGTCAGTCAGGGACACACAGACACTGCACCCGGCGCCCTTGTGCATGGTACAGGGCTCGCGGGTTTTAGCGGTAGGTTTTGCACCTAGAAAATTTAGTGTACTTTAGGTTATATCTTCGTCGTCTTAAGCTTTTAAGTGTTGAAGATGCGATCGACTTGTTGGGTAACAAGCCGGCCATGATCGTGTAAAATGGCTTCATCGTAGATCGATTAGTTTCTGAGATATAACCGGAAATGTAAAAGTGCAAAACCTACCGCTTAATCTCGCGAGACCTGTACCTGAGCCCTGAGCGCGCCCATGTGTCGCCCCCAGGGCGTGTCGCCGGACGGTTCTGTGTGTCGGACTGAAACCTGAACCTGCCTGAGTGTTATGCTATGACTCCCCAGGGCGTGTCGCCGGATGGGGCGGCCGGCTACCGGGACGGGCTGCGGTGGACCACCAACGGCCACCCGCTCTCCGCCGAGGAGGTACAGAAGGTCGTCAGCCGGGTGAACCAGCTCTCCAGCTAGCGGCGCAGAGGTCAGTCACCGCACCGGGCGTATTGCACGGGGACCCTAACAGACGCCTCACTCCTTTCCCTCATCTCAGTTGTTCTTTCATTTTTTTATTATTATAAATAATGGAGATAGACCAGAGCATTATCGGTGCATTTATTAGGGTCATGTTACTCCAACGGGGTTGCGTTGTCGGCACAGTCCTGTCTGGTCTGTGTGCTGCGGCGATGCTCTGCCATCCGGTGACCCAACGCCACTGTCCGCTGACCGAGTGTCGGCTCTTTGCTGACCGTGTAACGTCTGTCCGTCAGGGTGGTGGCCGTGAACGCCTGTCGGACGGCGCCGGAGGGCAGCGCCGGCCGGCTGCTGTCACTGCTGGACCAGCTGCGACTACCGGACGCCGGAGCGCTGCCCGACTGGGGTCTACATCCTGGTATGTTACTGGGAGCGGCACGGTGTGTGTTGGGTGCTTCTGACGGTCAGTTGTAGTAACTGTTAGTTCCTCTACTGGCCACCAGGTGAAAAGCGTATTAGCTGTACAGCAATGTAGAGTTGTTTATTTAGGAACCAATTCTTCGACACCAGTAATGCGTATATTGATTCGGTAGCTTTCGGAAGCTTCTGCTCCCTTCGTCAGCCGTGCTTTAAAATGCATTAAAATACAAGACAATACGTCTCAAACGTCTCAAACACCTACCAAAATACATACCACCACGAGGTATGTATCCTGCTCACGACCAGTGAGCAGGAGACCGGTGGCCAGGAGACTGGTAAGCAGGAGGACAGACAGGAGACCGGTGAGCAGGAGGAGACTGGTGGACAGGGGGAGGACAATGGAGATAAGTGGGTGGTCAATCTGTCTGGGGTAAGCCTAAGTGACGATGAGGTCAGTGTGCTACGTAAAGGGCTCAATTTTGTACCGACGCCGACAAGCGTTCCAGTCGCGGATTTTGTTTCGGCGGTCGAAAGTGTGTGCCGTTCAGACGATGTAACACCGGATGTAGCGAATAGGCTTAGATTCGAGGTCACCAAAGCTCTCAATTCCTTCCGTCCCCCGCAAAGCAAAAATCTCAGTAAGGGGGAGTGGAAAGCGTTACGTGACCTACAAGATAGGCAAGATATTATGATTTTACCTGCAGATAAGGGTAGATCTGTATGTGTGATGACCTGTGAGCAGTATCAAAGTAGGTTAGAAACACTAATAGGGGATCACGACACGTACACTGAACTGGATAGGGACCCAACCGGTAGGTACACACGAGAGGTAAGGGGGGCGCTAAAGGACTTAGAACAACAGGGCAAATTGGACAGAAAAACGTATCTAAAACTGTACCCGTCGGACCCGACTCCGCCATTGCTTTATGGGCTACCGAAGGTGCACAAGCAGGGCGTTCCGCTACGTCCCATCGTGTCTAGCATAGGCAGTGTAACGTACCAGCTGTCCAAACATTTAGCTAGCATATTATCTCCTCTGGTAGGCAAGTCTGAACATCATGTCAAGGACACGGCGAGTTTCAAAGAGAGTTTACGAGATGTTACGCTCAGTGACGATGAGACCATGGTTTCTTTTGACGTCAAAGCGCTGTTCACATCGGTACCGACAGAGGCAGCATGTGAAGTAGCACGCCAGAGACTCGAAGAAGAGTTTTTGGATGAGGAAAGCAAGGTAAGAGCGGAAACAGCACTGGAGGTCGAGGATATCATAAAATTGTTACGGCTCTGTTTGGGTACTACTTACTTTAGGGTTAACGGAAAGTTCTTTAAGCAAAAGTGGGGCACGGCCATGGTGAGTCCAGTGAGCGTTGTGGTGGCCAACTTGTTCATGGAATCGTTCGAATCCAGTGCACTCCAGTCGTTTCCACACCCAGTGAAACTGTGGAGACGCTACGTAGATGACACGTTCGTGATCTTAAAGAAAGATCAGGTAGGTGAACTACTCGACCACCTCAACGCTCAGCACGAGAGGATTGAATTCACGCTCGAGGAGGAAAAGGAGGGATCCTTACCTTTTTTGGATGTAAAGGTACATAGACTGGGAGGGGGGACCATGAAGACCGAGGTGTTCAGGAAAGCAACTCATACGGACAAATACCTTCACTATGAATCACACCACAGCTCACAGCACAAGGCATCAGTCCCACAGACACTTTTCACACGGGCATCACGACTCACGACAACACCTGAGGACGAGGAACGCGAGACAGGGAAGATAGAACGGGCACTGGTGAGGAATCACTACCCAAAGCGAATGGTGCGCCGTATCCACAGGCGGGTAAAAAATAGAGAACGACTACGCATGGGAGAGGGTGGTGGTTCTGAACGGGTAGGCAGGGAACAGGAGGAGGACAAACGGGTTTATGTAAGCATCCCTTACATCCAGGGGGTGAGTGAACAGGTCACGCGCGTCCTCCGACCCTACGCGAAGGTCAGCACGAGACGTGCAGCGAACCTTAGTGCTAGGCTCGTCAAACCCAAGGACAAATTAGGGATCAAAGAGAAGGCTGGGCTGGTCTATCAGTATAAGTGCCAGTGCGGGGAACATGTCAACTCCAGCATGACGTGTTCCCAGTGTACCTGCATGTAGTTTCTTTATTCCTCAGCAGTTGTCATCCCCTTGGCGTTAGTGTTTCGCGTCTCTCCATTGATCACTCCCGCCTCTGATGGCTTATCCTGCTATACAGGGCCGGATATTGTTTGGAGCTGTTTGGACACTTGCGTCAGCGGCTGTGGCGCCTGACGGCCGAGCCGACGGCGTGCACAGCTCAGCTGTCTGAGGTCAGGGCTGCGACACAGCTCAGCTATCTCGGGTCAGGACCGTGACCTATGAAAGGACCCAGAGAGGGATCTAACATCGGTGACTCCCTGCTTAACCCTAACAATCCCCACTTTTTTGTCCGCGATATAAAAAACACATGCGGTTAGAGTACCTGTGTCGAATTAATTAACTGGTTGATAGGGACTGGTTGATAGGGATGTGTTTTTTTATAACTCGCATGTGTTTTTTTATAGCGCGGAGAAAAAAGTAGGGATTGTTAGGGTTAAGCAGGGAGTCACCGATGTTAGATCCCTCTCTGGGTCTTTTCATAGGGGGTCACGGTCCTGACCCGAGATAGCTGAGCTGTGTCGCAGCCCTGACCTCAGACAGCTGAGCTGTGCACGCCGTCGGCTCGGCCGTCAGTCGCCACAGCCGCTGACGCCAGTGTCCAAATAGCTCCAAACAATATCCGGCCCTGTATAGCAGGATAAGCCATCAGAGGCGGGAGTGATCACCGGAACGGGCTGCATGGTACAGGACGGGCTGGGAACACGTCAACTCCAGCATGACGTGTTCCCAGTGTACCTGCATGTAGTTTCTTTATTCCTCAGCAGTTGTCATCCCCTTGGCGTTAGTGTTTCGCGTCCCTCCATTGATCACTCCCGCCTCTGATGGCTTATCCTGCTATACAGGGCCGGATATTGTTTGGAGCTGTTTGGACACTGGCGTCAGCGGCTGTGGCGACTGACGGCCGAGCCGACGGCGTGCACAGCTCAGCTGTCTGAGCCGTGAGGTCAGGGCTGCGACACAGCTCAGCTATCTCGGGTCAGGACCGTGACCTATGAAAGGACCCAGAGAGGGATCTAACATCGGTGACTCCCTGCTTAACCCTAACAATCCCCACTTTTTTGTCCGCGATATAAAAAAACACATGCGGTTATGCTACCTGTGTCGAATTAATTAAATTTTTTATGTCAAAGTTTCAAAACATCAATCCGGTCTGCATATCTGACTGCTCGCAGAACGGTTCTAGAGGCAGTGTCAGCGTGCGCGGAACGGTCCTCAGATATGTCCACTTTCAAGCGCGGAACGGTCCTTCTGCGCCACCAGACTCCTCTCCCTCTCCCCTCCCCCTGTCCGCTGGTCTATGTCAGACACCAGTACACCACTGACCTCCCCTACCCTCTCCTGACCTTCTCAGGTGCCAGCTGAGACGCTGGTCGGCCTACAGAACCTGCTCGTTCACCTGTGGGACGTCTCGGCAGAGAACGCGCACGTCTACCAGTACCGACTCTGGGACGCTAAGAGGGTCAAGGTGGAGACCGCCCAGAACAGGGTATGTAACACAGACCGTGACACAAGCCGTAACGCAGGTCGTTACACAGGGCGTAAAATAGATTGAACACAGACCGTAACATAGATCGAACACAGACCGTAACACTGGCTGCGTACGTGCGGGCACTCGGCCGGCCGGAACTGGGCTGGATCCATTGGGCAATGAACAGGTGCTTTCTGTGACAGCGTCACCGCTGCAGGTCAGTCAGGGACACACAGACACTGCACCCGGCGCCCTTGTGCATGGTACAGGGCTCGCGGATTTTAGCGGTAGGTTTTGCACCTAGAAAATTTTCGTATTCGTATTCGTATTCGTTTATTAGGGCTTTTCCAACAGAGTGGCTATTACGGCCCAGTCAGTACATGTAAATATCACATTGCTAAAAAAAAAACTATGCTAAAAAACACATAGGTACACACATATATAGGCAGAAACATGCAAAGAATAAAAGAGTATAAGTCAAATTTTGCGTCAATCAATGCTGCACTTTAAAATGCTCCATCAGCTGTCGCCTTGAGGCGGTCGCCGCCACCTCCCGCGGCAAGCCGTTTCAAGCTGCGGCAGCTCGGTAGGGAAACTGTCGCCTGGCCACCGCCAGGCGGACTCGGGGCAACTCGATCACCGCCGGGCCCGCGGCGACGGCGCGCGTTGCCCTCTCGGAGACGGAAGCGCGTGAGGGAAACATAGCTCGCAACGACTCGGGGGCAGCGGCGGCGAACAGAGCACGGTGCACATTTAACGCATCACGACGCGCGATCATCTCCCGCACGCTGGGCCAGCCGAGCGCGGCGAGAACAGGGGTCACGTGGTCATATTTGCGGAGGCCGGAGACCAACCGTGCCGCAAAATGCACCACCTTCTGCAGTCGATCCAGGCAGGTTTTGGATGCACCACCCCAGACTGATGAACAGTACTGGAGGTGGGGAAGGACGTGGGCTTGGACAAGGATTTTGAGGATGTCAGGGGAGAGGTGGTGACGAATTTTGAAGAGTGACACGAGGATTGCATTGGTTCGCCGAATGATGGAGGATATGTGTAGCTCCCAGCTCAGGGTTTGGTCAAGGAGAACACCCAGCACTTTGATATTTTTCGCTGGCCGAATATCTACGTCATTTACTGTGAGGACAAAGTCCTTCACTTTACCAACAGAATTTTGCGTCCAAAGAAGAGTGAAACATGTTTTTCTCCATTCATTTTCAGACTGTTCAAGCTAAACCAGTTATGAAGGTGTTGGATGTTCTCCTCAGCCCGGGACTTCAGCACTTGGATGTCATCGGGCTTGGAGGGTGCTGAGTCCAGGATTTAGGTGTCATCCGCGTAGGATATGAGGCGGCCATGGGGGAGGAAAGAGGTTAGGTCGTTGACGAAGGTGAGGAAGAGGATGGGACGCACTATGGACCCCTGGGGGACGCCGTGGGAGAGTGGGAGTGCCGTCGAGGAGCGGACAAGTTGGGAACGGCCAGAGAGGTAGCTGCTGAACCAGCGGGATGAGATGCCATACCACTCGAGCTTGTTCAGAAGCAACGAGTGATCGACACTGTCGAATGCCTTGCTCAGGTCTACTGGCGTCACCGCCGCAACGTGGCCGCCATCGACCCTGCGAGCCGCCCATTCGACAATGTCGAGTATGGCATCTTCAGTGGAGTGAGATGGGCGATAGGCATACTGGGATGGGGAGAGGATGTGGTTAGTGATGAGGTAGGAGGTGAGCTGAGAGCACACAACCTTTTCAAGGATTTGAATGGGTGTCACATGGGCAACTTTCCATGCGTCAGGAAAGGTATGGGTGGAGATGGATGTGTTGATTAGATGAATTTAGTGTACTTCAGGTTATATCTTCGTCGTCTTAAGCTTTTAAGTGTTGAAGATGCGATCGACTTGTTGGGTAACAAGCCGGCCATGATCGTGTAAAATGGCTTCATCGTAGATCGATTAGTTTCTGAGATATAACCGGAAATGTAAAAGTGCAAAACCTACCGCTTAATCTCGCGAGACCTGTACCTGAGCCCTGAGCGCGCCCATGTGTCGCCCCCAGGGCGTGTCGCCGGACGGTTCTGTGTGTCGGACTGAAACCTGAACCTGCCTGAGTGTTATGCTATGACTCCGCAGGGCGTGTCGCCGGATGGGGCGGCGGGCTACCGGGACGGGCTGCGGCGGACCACCAACGGCCACCCGCTCTCCGCCGAGGAGGTACAGAAGGTCGTCAGCCGGGTGAACCAGCTCTCCAGCTAGCGGCGCAGAGGTCAGTGACCGCACCGGGCGTATTGCACGGGGACCCTAACAGACGCCTCACTCCTTTCCCTCATCTCAGTTGTTCTTTCATTTTTTTATTATTATAAATAATGGAGATAGACCAGAGCATTATCGGTGCATTTATTAGGGTCATGTTACTCCAACGGGGTTGCGTTGTCGGCACAGTCCTGTCTGGTCTGTGTGCTGCGGCGATGCTCTGCCATCCGGTGACCCAACGCCACTGTCCGCTGACCGAGTGTCGGCTCTTTGCTGACCGTGTAACGTCTGTCCGTCAGGGTGGTGGCCGTGAACGCCTGTCGGACGGCGCCGGAGGGCAGCGCCGGCCGGCTGCTGTCACTGCTGGACCAGCTGCGACTACCGGACGCCGGAGCGCTGCCCGACTGGGGTCTACATCCTGGTATGTTACTGGGAGCGGCACGGTGTGTGTTGGGTGCTTCTGACGGTCAGTTGTAGTAACTGTTAGTTCCTCTACTGGCCACCAGGTGAAAAGCGTATTAGCTGTACAGCAATGTAGAGTTGTTTATTTAGGAACCAATTCTTCGACACCAGTAATGCGTATATTGATTCGGTAGCTTTCGGAAGCTTCTGCTCCCTTCGTCAGCCGTGCTTTAAAATGCATTAAAATACAAGACAATACGTCTCAAACGTCTCAAACACCTACCAAAATACATACCACCACGAGGTATGTATCCTGCTCACGACCAGTGAGCAGGAGACCGGTGGCCAGGAGACTGGTAAGCAGGAGGACAGACAGGAGACCGGTGAGCAGGAGGAGACTGGTGGACAGGGGGAGGACAATGGAGATAAGTGGGTGGTCAATCTGTCTGGGGTAAGCCTAAGTGACGATGAGGTCAGTGTGCTACGTAAAGGGCTCAATTTTGTACCGACGCCGACAAGCGTTCCAGTCGCGGATTTTGTTTCGGCGGTCGAAAGTGTGTGCCGTTCAGACGATGTAACACCGGATGTAGCGAATAGGCTTAGATTCGAGGTCACCAAAGCTCTCAATTCCTTCCGTCCCCCGCAAAGCAAAAATCTCAGTAAGGGGGAGTGGAAAGCGTTACGTGACCTACAAGATAGGCAAGATATTATGATTTTACCTGCAAATAAGGGTAGATCTGTATGTGTGATGACCTGTGAGCAGTATCAAAGTAGGTTAGAAACACTAATAGGGGATCACGACACGTACACTGAACTGGATAGGGACCCAACCGGTAGGTACACACGAGAGGTAAGGGGGGCGCTAAAGGACTTAGAACAACAGGGCAAATTGGACAGAAAAACGTATCTAAAACTGTACCCGTCGGACCCGACTCCGCCATTGCTTTATGGGCTACCGAAGGTGCACAAGCAGGGCGTTCCGCTACGTCCCATCGTGTCTAGCATAGGCAGTGTAACGTACCAGCTGTCCAAACATTTAGCTAGCATATTATCTCCTCTGGTAGGCAAGTCTGAACATCATGTCAAGGACACGGCGAGTTTCAAAGAGAGTTTACGAGATGTTACGCTCAGTGACGATGAGACCATGGTTTCTTTTGACGTCAAAGCGCTGTTCACATCGGTACCGACAGAGGCAGCATGTGAAGTAGCACGCCAGAGACTCGAAGAAGAGTTTTTGGATGAGGAAAGCAAGGTAAGAGCGGAAACAGCACTGGAGGTCGAGGATATCATAAAATTGTTACGGCTCTGTTTGGGTACTACTTACTTTAGGGTTAACGGAAAGTTCTTTAAGCAAATGTGGGGCACGGCCATGGGGAGTCCAGTGAGCGTTGTGGTGGCCATCTTGTTCATGGAATCGTTCGAATCCAGTGCACTCCAGTCGTTTCCACACTAGGGTGTGTCACTAATCGCAATGCAAGGTGCTCCATCGATTTTATTGTGCTCCACTCATGTGGAAAGGGCGTGGCATTGTTAATTTCCCGCAAATTTTAACCCCCAGGCGGCGCCGAGCGAGAGAAGTTTGCCCTATCTCACAACATAGGCGACCCTAGCGCCCCTGGCGGCTGTTTGCGAAACTAACAGGCCGTTGACTGTATGGGCTTATCCCTGCTTTCTGTAAGCGCGTCTAGGGACAAATAATAGTATGGGCAGATTGCAGAGAGTGCAAGCTAATGACGAATACCTATAATGAATACAATATATTGTCACAGGGGCCCAGGAACATTCTTCAAGTTGGGGTGCAAGCCCAAAATACCTGACATGACGCATATGAAATAGTAGCGTAGTCAGGGGGTCCCAGGAGGCACGTGCCATCTAGTCCCCCCCCCCCCTATCGCATTCAGAGGACCCCTCGGGTCGGAGGGGCTCTGTGGCACCAGTTTACCGCTCAGGGTCTATGCTGGCCATATTTCGATTCAGAAAGAATAGGGCTCGTAACAGCACCTCGTGAGTCCAAAGAAGCCTCACTAAATTGTCCATGAGGGTTACACGCCGGCTTCTGAAGGCTACTGGCGGCCTCTGAGGGCCCTTTACCGGCCTCTTATGGCCGCTAGCGTGCCTCTGAGAGTCCTTGCCGGCCCAAGAGGGGCCATATCTAGGGCCTTACGCCAACCTGTAATCAGTAATGGCCTCACACCAATGTCTCAGACGGCCCCATTACGACGACTGTGAGACTGAGGGCCCTCACTGGTGCTTCTGAGAGCCCACCCGGCCATAAAGACCCCTGCGGTACCAACTGACCTCTGAGGGTCCACGCTGACTATATTTCAGCTGAGAAAGACCTCACAGGTCTCGTAAGAGCACCTCATGAGCCCCTAAGTAGCCACACTAAGATCTCCGTCAGGGTCTACGCCGGCTTCTGAGGATCCCATAACGGAGACCGTGAGGGCCCTCAGCAGGGCCTCTGAGGGTTCACAACCAGCCACCTCTGAGAGACCCACACCAGTGGTTCTAAGGGCCCATAAGGACACCACTGAGGGTCCCCCAAGCCAGCGCCACACCATTTATGCAACCCTATATTGGTGGCTCTGAGGTACCCACACCTGCGCCTGTGAGGGTTCGGCAAAAGCATATCTGACGGCCACCTACCTGCAACTCTGAGGGCCCTACATCAGAGACTGAGGGCCGCACTGGCGTCTCAGAGTACCTTGTCGGTATCTAAGGACCCCACAGGGCTTCTGAAGATGCCGCCGGCCTCTGTGGGCCCCTTGCCGGTCTGAGGTCCCCCTCCCCGGTCGTTGAGGGCCCCCTGCTGACTTTTAAAGGGTTCGCACCAGCAGCTCTAAGGGCCACACACCCACATGTAACGGACCCACACCAGTGTCTCTGAGGGTCCACAATGGCGTCTGTATTCTGTGAGGACCCTCACCGGTGCTTATGAGGGATTCACACTAGCACCTCTGAGGGGCCACACGGGCGTATGTGAGGACCCCACACCAGTGCCTCTAAAGGCCCCTAATTGGAGGCTCTGAAGGCCCTGCATCGGTGATACTGAGGGTCCTACCAAAGGCACAACACAGGCCATTAGTCTCCTTCTGAGTCCCACACGCCGCCCTCCCACCATAGGCGGCGGAACGGGGAGGGCACCGGGGCACCGTGCCCCCTCTGATTTGGACATTTTAACATTAGCCCTATGGGCGTTGCATGGAAAGAATGGGACCAAAAGTCGGCAGTGTCCCCCCCCCCTCCACTTAATTGAAGGTGTTCCGCCGCTACTGCCTCCCACCGGAGCGAGTAAACCTGTATCAATCAACGACTTTACCACCGTTGTACATCATAATGTTCTCATCACGCCAAATCAAATACCATCCGGAACCAAAATGGTCCAGTATAAAATCTGACCTACCAAAGTTATGATCAAGTTCAGATAAAATCAAAGTGGGATGATAATAGCAGGTGTTCTTAAATCGATGCCGAGTCAGCAGAAACCATTCACTTCACATGCAAGAGAAATACCTTGTGCTGATGTTTATATAAAAACAGACATGTAGGTCCATAAAAGGGTCCATAAAAAGTCCATAAAAAATAAAGAGATCCTTCATCGTTGCATCAATGTTGAGGGGGCGGCGCCCACTCGGCTCTCAAGTTGGAGGGGGGGGGCAAGCGCCCCCACTGCCCCCCCCCTGTTCCCCGGGGTCTATGCAGTGAACGACGCTACAAAAAAAAACATGTGACACCTAATAGCAGGCACTATAAACATGCGCTCGTACGTATCCCGTCAGACCAGGACGGGGATCGGGGGTAGTACTATGCAATATACATTAACACAGAACTATTTCGTGCTTTAAGATGCATAACATCACATTTTCACCAACATTCTGAGTGCCAGACAAGCCAACAGCAAGGCGTCATTTCGGTAAAATGCATTTAATGATGATCATAAGCTCACAAAGCATAGCGGGCGTGTTAGTTCAAAACATTGCCGCTAGGGGCGCTGAGGTCGCTAATGCTGAGAGATAGGCCAAAGTGTCGGCGGTCGGCGCCGCATGGGTGTTAATATTTGGGGGAAATAAAAAATGTCACACGGTTTCTACGTGTCTGGGGCACGATAAAATCAGTGGAGCACCATGTTTTGCGAAAAAAAGTGCCCAAAATGACACACCCTATTCCACACCCAGTGAAACTGTGGAGACGCTACGTAGATGACACGTTCGTGATCTTAAAGAAAGATCAGGTAGGTGAACTACTCGACCACCTCAACGCTCAGCACGAGAGGATTGAATTCACGCTCGAGGAGGAAAAGGAGGGATCCTTACCTTTTTTGGATGTAAAGGTACATAGACTGGGAGGGGGACCATGAAGACCGAGGTGTTCAGGAAAGCAACTCATACGGACAAATACCTTCACTATGAATCACACCACAGCTCACAGCACAAGGCATCAGTCCCACAGACACTTTTCACACGGGCATCACGACTCACGACAACACCTGAGGACGAGGAACGCGAGACAGGGAAGATAGAACGGGCACTAGTGAGGAACCACTACCCAAAGCGAATGGTGCGCCGTATCCACAGGCGGGTAAAAAAATAGAGAACGACTACGCATGGGAGAGGGTGGTGGTTCTGAACGGGTAGGCAGGGAACAGGAGGAGGACAAACGGGTTTATGTAAGCATCCCTTACATCCAGGGGGTGAGTGAACAGGTCACGCGCGTCCTCCGACCCTACGCGGAGGTCAGCACGAGACCTGCAGCGAACCTTAGTGCTAGGCTCGTCAAACCCAAGGACAAATTAGGGATCAAAGAGAAGGCTGGGCTGGTCTATCAGTATAAGTGCCAGTGCGGGGAACATGTCAACTCCAGCATGACGTGTTCCCAGTGTACCTGCATGTAGTTTCTTTATTCCTCAGCAGTTGTCATCCCCTTGGCGTTAGTGTTTCGCGTCTCTCAATTGATCACTCCCGCCTCTGATGGCTTATCCTGCTATACAGGGCCGGATATTGTTTGGAGCTGTTTGGACACTTGCGTCAGCGGCTGTGGCGCCTGACGGCCGAGCCGACGGCGTGCACAGCTCAGCTGTCTGAGGTCAGGGCTGCGACACAGCTCAGCTATCTCGGGTCAGGACCGTGACCTATGAAAGGACCCAGAGAGGGATCTAACATCGGTGACTCCCTGCTTAACCCTAACAATCCCCACTTTTTTGTCCGCGATATAAAAAACACATGCGGTTAGAGTACCTGTGTCGATTTAATTAAAGTTTATTATGTCAAAGTTTCAAAACATCAATCCGGTCTGCATGTCTGACTGCTCGCAGAACGGTTCTAGAGGCAGTGTCAGCGCGCGCGGAACGGTCCTCAGATATGTCCACTTCCAAGCGCGGAACGGTCCTTCTGCGCCACCAGACTCCTCTCCCTCTCCCCTCCCCCTGTCCGCTGGTCTATGTCAGACGCCAGTACACCACTGACCTCCCCTACCCTCTCCTGACCTTCTCAGGTGCCAGCTGAGACGCTGGTCGGCCTACAGAACCTGCTCGTTCACCTGCGGGACGTCTCGGCAGAGAACGCGCACGTCTACCAATACCGACTCTGGGACGCTAAGAGGGTCAAGGTGGAGACCGCCCAGAACAGGGTATGTAACACAGACCGTAACACAAGCCGTAACGCAGGTCGTTACACAGGGCGTAAAATAGATTGAACACAGACCGTAACATAGATCGAACACAGACCGTAACACTGGCTGCGTACGTGCGGGCACTCGGCCGGCCGGAACTGGGCTGGATCCATTGGGCAATGAACAGGTGCTTTCTGTGACAGCGTCACCGCTGCAGGTCAGTCAGGGACACACAGACACGCACCCGGCGCCCTTGTGCATGGTACAGGGCTCGCGGGTTTTAGCGGTAGGTTTTGCACCTAGAAAATTTAGTGTACTTCAGGCTATATCTTCGTCGTCTTAAGCTTTTAAGTGTTGAAGATGCGATTGACTTGTTGGGTAACAAGCCGGCCATGATCGTGTAAAATGGCTTCATCGTAGATCGATTAGTTTTTGAGATATAACCGGAAATGTAAAAGTGCAAAACCTACCGCTTAATCTCGCGAGACCTGTACCTGAGCCCTGAGCGCGCCCATATGTCGCCCCCAGGGCGTGTCGCCGGACGGTTCTGTGTGTCGGACTGAAACCTGAACCTGCCTGAGTGTTATGCTATGACTCCCCAGGGCGTGCCGCCGGATGGGGCGGCCGGCTACCGGGACGGGCTGCGGCGGGCCACCAACGGCCACCCGCTCTCCGCCGAGGAGGTACAGAAGGTCGTCAGCCGGGTGAACCAGCTCTCCAGCTAGCGGCGCAGAGGTCAGTCACCGCACCGGGCGTATTGCACGGGGACCCTAACAGACGCCTCACTCCTTTCCCTCATCTCAGTTGTTCTTTCATTTTTTTATTATTATAAGTAATGGAGACAGACCAGAGCATTTTCGGTGCATTTATTAGGGTCATGTTACTCCAACGGGGTTGCGTTGTCGGCACAGTCCTGTCTGGTCTGTGTGCTGCGGCGATGCTCTGCCATCCGGTGACCCAACGCCACTGTCCGCTGACCGAGTGTCGGCTCTCTGCTGACCGTGTAACGTCTGTCCGTCAGGGTGGTGGCCGTGAACGCCTGTCGGACGGCGCCGGAGGGCAGCGCCGGCCGGCTGCTGTCACTGCTGGACCAGCTGCGGCTGCCGGACGCCGGAGCGCTGCCCGACTGGGGTCTACATCCTGGTATGTTACTGGGAGCGGCACGGTGTGTGTTGGGTGCTTCTGACGGTCAGTTGTAGTAACTGTTAGTTCCTCTACTGGCCACCAGGTGAAAAGCGTATTAGCTGTACAGCAATGTAGAGTTGCTTCAGCTTTGGCGTAAACTTTCTCCTCTTCCGCTCACCATTCACCACCAGAGTCAGCAGCGTCTCGGCTGGCGGTCCAGTCAGTCAGAGCGAGTGTCTTCACTCGCCACAGAGGGCCGGACCCATTACAGGGCAGCAGAGTTATCAGTTACCAAGCCTTGGCCTATAAAGAAAACCAGGAAATAGTAGCAATTGCATATATGTAATGATTCTACTCTATTACGTTTGAGCTAGCGAAGCGTATTCCTGTAACGTTTTTAATAGGCTTGTAAGTCAGCAACCGCTGGGCTGATTGACCTGCGTTACTCTTTGTTGCACGTAATCCTATCCCTTCCATCTCGTTATTGACTACAACTGATGTATCTTGGTGAGTTATTGACTACAACTGATGTATCATGGTGAGCGTCGTGACACGTGCGACGTGAAGGGCCAAGAGTGTTCGTTATTCTTCTGCAGTAGCGATTTTGGGTTGCTCATATATCTTGAACCCTGAACTGCCACGCCGATTGCGCTCAAATTTGGTACACTGTTTGGGACTGGTTGATAGGGATGTGTTTTTTATAACTCGCATGTGATTTTTTATAGCGCGGAGAAAAAAGTAGGGATTGTTAGGGTTAAGCAGGGACTCACCGATGTTAGATCCCTCTCTGGGTCATTTCATAGGGGGTCACGGTCCTGACCCGAGATAGCTGAGCTGTGTCGCAGCCCTGACCTCAGACAGCTGATCTGTGCACGCCGTCGGCTCGGCCGTCAGTCGCCACAGCCGCTGACGCCAGTGTCCAAACAGCTCCCAACAATATCCGGCCCTGCGGGAGTGATCACCGGAACGGGCTGCATGGTACAGGACGGGCTGGGAACACGTCAACTCTAGCATGGCGTGTTCCCAGTGTACCTGCATGTAGTTTCTTTATTCCTCAGCAGTTGTCATCCCCTTGGCGTTAGTGTTTCGCGTCCCTCCATTGATCACTCCCGCCTCTGATGGCTTATCCTGCTATACAGGGCCGGATATTGTTTGGAGCTGTTTGGACACTGGCGTCAGCGGCTGTGGCGACTGACGGCCGTGCCGACGGCGTGCACAGCTCAGCTGTCTGAGCCCTGAGGTCAGGGCTGCGACACAGCTCAGCTATCTCGGGTCAGGACCGTGACCTATGAAAGGACCCAGAGAGGGATCTAACATCGGTGACTCCCTGCTTAACCCTAACAATCCCCACTTTTTTGTCCGCGATATAAAAAACACATGCGGTTAGGCTACCTGTGTCGAATTAATTAAAGTTTATTATGTCAAAGTTTCAAAACATCAATCCGGTCTGCA
Source organism: Amphibalanus amphitrite (assembly GCF_019059575.1). NCBI lineage: Eukaryota > Metazoa > Arthropoda > Thecostraca > Balanomorpha > Balanidae > Amphibalanus > Amphibalanus amphitrite. The sequence goes on along the minus strand of NW_024883452.1, from coordinate 24,601 downwards.
TGTCTGACTGCTCGCAGAACGGTTCTAGAGGCAGTGTCAGCGCGCGCGGAACGGTCCTCAGATGTGTCCACTTTCAAGCGCGGAACGGTCCTACTGCGCCACCAGACTCCTCTCCCTCTCCCCTCCCCCCTGTCCGCTGGTCTATGTCAGACACCAGTATACCACTGACCTCCCCTACCCTCCCCTGACCTTCTCAGGTGCCAGCTGAGACGCTGGTCGGCCTACAGAACCTGCTCGTTCACCTGCGGGACGTCTCGGCAGAGAACGCGCACGTCTACCATTACCGACTCTGGGACGCTAAGAGGGTCAAGGTGGAGACCGCCCAGAACAGGGTATGTAACACAGACCGTAACACAAGCCGTAACGCAGGTCGTTACACAGGGCGTAAAATAGATTGAACACAGACCGTAACATAGATCGAACACAGACTGTAACACTGGCTGCGTACGTGCGGGCACTCGGCCGGCCGGAACTGGGCTGGATCCATTGGGCAATGAACAGGTGCTTTCTGTGACAGCGTCACCGCTGCAGGTCAGTCAGGGACACACAGACACTGCACCCGGCGCCCTTGTGCATGGTACAGGGCTCGCGGGTTTTAGCGTTAGGTTTTGCACCTAGAAAATTTAGTGTACTTCAGGCTATATCTTCGTCGTCTTAAGCTTTTAAGTGTTGAAGATGCGATCGACTTGTTGGGTAACAAGCCGGCCATGATCGTGTAAAATGGCTTCATCGTAGATCGATTAGTTTCTGAGATATAACCGGAAATGTAAAAGTGCAAAACCTACCGCTTAATCTCGCGAGACCTGTACCTGAGCCCTGAGCGCGCCCATGTGTCGCCCCCAGGGCGTGTCGCCGGACGGTTCTGTGTGTCGGACTGAAACCTGAACCTGCCTGAGTGTTATGCTATGACTCCCCAGGGCGTGTCGCCGGATGGGGCGGCCGGCTACCGGGACGGGCTGCGGTGGACCACCAACGGCCACCCGCTCTCCGCCGAGGAGGTACAGAAGGTCGTCAGCCGGGTGAACCAGCTCTCCAGCTAGCGGCGATGAGGTCAGTCACCGCACCGGGCGTATTGCACGGGGACCCTAACAGACGCCTCACTCCTTTCCCTCATCTCAGTTGTTCTTTCATTTTTTATTATTATAAATAATGGAGATAGACCAGAGCATATTCGGTGCATTTATTAGGGTCATGTTACTCCAACGGGGTTGCGTTGTCGGCACAGTCCTGTCTGGTCTGTGTGCTGCGGCGATGCTCTGCCATCCGGTGACCCAACGCCACTGTCCGCTGACCGAGTGTCGGCTCTCTGTTGACCGTGTAACGTCTGTCCGTCAGGGTGGTGGCCGTGAACGCCTGTCGGACGGCGCCGGAGGGCAGCGCCGGCCGGCTGCTGTCACTGCTGGACCAGCTGCGGCTGCCGGACGCCGGAGCGCTGCCCGACTGGGGTCTACATCCTGGTATGTTACTGGGAGCGGCACGGTGTGTGTTGGGTGCTTCTGACGGTCAGTTGTAGTAACTGTTAGTTCCTCTACTGGCCAACAGGTGAAAAGCGTATTAGCTGTACGGCAATGTAGAGTTGCTTCAGCTTTGGCGTAAACTTTCTCCTCTTCCGCTCACCATTCACCACCAGAGTCAGCAGCGTCTCGGCTGGCGGTCCAGTCAGTCAGAGCGAGTGTCTTCACTCGCCACAGCGGGCCGGACCCATTACAGGGCAGCAGAGTTATCAGTTACCAAGTCTTGGCCTATAAAGAAAACCAGGAAATAGTAGCAATTGCATATATGTAATGATTCTACTCTATTACGTTTGAGCTAGCGAAGCGTATTCCTGTAACGTTTTTAATAGGCTTGTAAGTCAGCAACCGCTGGGCTGATTGACCTGCGTTACTCTTTGTTGCGCGTAATCCTATCCCTTCCATCTCGTTATTGACTACAACTGATGTATCTTGGTGAGTTATTGACTACAACTGATGTATCATGGTGAGCGTCGTGACACGTGCGACGTGAAGGGCCAAGAGTGTTCGTTATTCTGCTGCAGTAGCGATTTTGGGTTGCTCATATATCTTGAACCCTGAACTGCCACGCCGATTGCGCTCAAATTTGGTACACTGTTTGGGACTGGTTGATAGGGATGTGTTTTTTATAACTCGCATGTGTTTTTTTTATAGCGCGGAGAAAAAAGTAGGGATTGTTAGGGTTAAGCAGGGACTCACCGATGTTAGATCCCTCTCTGGGTCTTTTCATAGGGGGTCACGGTCCTGACCCGAGATAGCTGAGCTGTGTCGCAGCCCTGACCTCAGACAGCTGAGCTGTGCACGCCATCGGCTCGGCCGTCAGTCGCCACAGCCGCTGACGCCAGTGTCCAAACAGCTCCCAACAATATCCGGCCCTGCGGGAGTGATCACCGGAACGGGCTGCATGGTACAGGATGGGCTGGGAACACGTCAACTCCAGCATGACGTGTTCCCAGTGTACCTGCATGTAGTTTCTTTATTCCTCAGCAGTTGTCATCCCCTTGGCGTTAGTGTTTCGCGTCCCTCCATTGATCACTCCCGCCTCTGATGGCTTATCCTGCTATACAGGGCCGGATATTGTTTGGAGCTGTTTGGACACTGGCGTCAGCGGCTGTGGCGACTGACGGCCGAGCCGACGGCGTGCACAGCTCAGCTGTCTGAGCCCTGAGGTCAGGGCTGCGACACAGCTCAGCTATCTCGGGTCAGGACCGTGACCTATGAAAGGACCCAGAGAGGGATCTAACATCGGTGACTCCCTGCTTAACCCGCGCCCCGTAGGGCTACCGGCGGACCCTACCACCCGTAGGGGGGGGGGGCGTTTCGGCCCCCCCTAAGATCTCGGAAAGTTACCGGCTGATTTTCAAAATTCAAACGGCGTTCGATAGCCCCACCCGGGAACTACCTTGTGACCAAATTTCATTGACCTAGGTCAAACCGATGACGTCACAGGTCGGGTCAAAGGTCAGATTTTCACCGTTCACAGGCAATTCAAGAAATGTGCTGTGAAAGCGAGTAAATTGGTAATTTATTGAAAACCATCGATGGTACATTGTTCGTCAAACACATACTTTGCTATCTGAGGTCACTGATACCAGGTCAGGTCACAGCGAGGTCAGGTCACCGGGGGTCACAATATGAATGTGTCGTGTGATACATGTTTTATGGTCCATTTTACATGACAAATGCGATTATGTGGGTTAGGCAGCCTTTGGGGCCAGCCTAGGTCACGTTTTTGTGAAGGTCAGGTCAAGGTCAGGTCAAATTAGGTCAAATTTCAAAGTTGATATTTTTGCATAAAATGGGTATCGATTCGATGCAGCTCGTCACGGGGAGTCTAATGGTGGTCTTCGTTTTGCTCTACAAGTTCTAGAATTGCCAAAAATTGAGTTTGAAAATTTGACGTCATCATTTTTGAACAGTTTTTTCGCTATAACTTGGCCAAAAAACGAGGTATCGATCTGAAATTTGGTATGTAGATAGAAGATGGTAGGCACTATCACATATATTCCGTTTTTTTCGAAACTCAAAAACTTTTTGGATTTTTTGGCGAATGTATCCAAAAAAATGCTTTTTTGATTTTTGGGGGTCAAAACTCAAAAATTTCAAAAATTCGAGATAGCAGTTTTGTAGCCCTGTCAATTCTACACCTTTTATGTCTTGATCATTTTTCTATATCTTCAAAGCTGTAGTCCTGACAGGTCTTCTCGCGAAGGTCTTTTTTCGGTCGAAAATGACAGAACATGACGTCACTCTGACGTCATTTGTGGCCAACCTATCATAGCCTCTAGAAAAAATTTTGGTCACAATGTGTAAAATTGATGCCCGGAGGGGTCCTGAAAGTTTGGTGGCGATATCTCCAGCCGTTTAGGAGATATCGACCGAAAAGGACAGGGGGGGCCGTTTCGGCCCCCCCCCCTACGGGGCGCGGGTTAACCCTAACAATCCCCACTTTTTTGTCCGCGATATAAAAAAAACACATGCGGTAAGAGTACCTGTGTCGAATTAATTAAAGTTTATTATGTCAAAGTTTCAAAACATCAATCCGGTCTGCATGTCTGACTGCTCGCAGAACGGTTCTAGAGGCAGTGTCAGCGCGCGCGGAACGGTCCTCAGATATGTCCACTTTCAAGCGCGGAACGGTCCTTCTGCGCCACCAGACTCCTCTCCCTCTCCCCTCCCCCTGTCCGCTGGTCTATGTCAGACACCAGTACACCACTGACCTCCCCTACCCTCTCCTGACCTTCTCAGGTGCCAGCTGAGACGCTGGTCGGCCTACAGTACCTGCTCGTTCACCTGTGGGACGTCTCGGCAGAGAACGCGCACGTCTACCAGTACCGACTCTGGGACGCTAAGAGGGTCAAGGTGGAGACCGCCCAGAACAGGGTATGTAACACAGACTGTAAAGACCGCCCGCTTACGCATTGCCGGCTCGATAGCCGGAGTCCGTGTGTGCCCCTCCGGCTGAAAAGCGGCAACTCTAATCATAGAGATGGGCTGCGAGTAGTTTGTTTTTGTTTTGCAAAATATAATTAGCGATTTAATTTATGTATGCTTCGCGTTGCCACACTGGATATAGTATAACAATATTTTGTGATGCATTTATTCGTACTGTTATTTTCGATTAGTTACTGTGCGACGCGAAAGTGGAATATTTCGCCGGTGACGTGAACTGCGCGGTGGGCCGCGCTCTAGGCGCGTTCTTTCCGATGCCGGTCTCCGCCGTGAGCGGTCGTGTGTGGCAGGTGTGAACCGCGGACGCAGTGTAAGTCAAATGATGATGAATGAATTATACTGCAATTTAACGTAAATGAAATATGAAATAACTTGGAATGTCGTTGGTCGATGATCATTGTCGGTTTTGTTACTTAGAGGCTGCCCTGTTTGTGTTAGGTGCGCCGGGTTCGCCGGAGTGAGGCGTGTGAGCGCCTCGTGAGGCGTCGTGTCTCGAGGCCGTCGGTACGGGAGGCGTCGTGAGCGCCGACCCGAGGGGCGTCGTGAACGCCGACCCGAGGGGCGTTGTAACGCCGGCACGAGAAGCGTCGTAGCGCGACCCGAGGGGCGTCGTGAACGCCGCGGTGCGCCGCCCAGGGCGCAGGAGCGCGGTTTTCGCCGGAGTCGGCGTCAGCGCCGTCAGTGGCGTGGAGGCGCCAAAGGCCGGTAAGAATTACCTATTGTACTCGTTTATTTTCACCGGATGTTGTTTCTTTACCACGCCTGATTATTGATGACTGGCCTATCGATTGATGCGTGTTGACCCATGTGAACGGCTGCTAACGGGCGTAACCCGGTGCTGTGTGCACGTGCAGTGTGAGGCCCAACTTTTGAGGGCCATTCGGGACGATTTCCGTGGTTGTGTGTTAATTGATTGTATCGTTTACAGAAACTAACACGAGTAGAATACACTGCTCAGTATTCGGCGGCGCTTTGACGTCTGATCTGGTCGAATGACGACTACAGTTTCGGCCTTCGCCTTGGAGGCCACCTCTGCATGTGACAGCCTCGTCTTCGGCACGAGGCGGCCCAGCTTCCTGAGCCTGCGACGGCGTGCTGCAGCCCCTGTGTGGACGGGGGAGGCGGTCAGTGTGACTGCCTGCAGTGCATCTTCTCCTGCACATCGAGCCTCGAGGATCTCTGGTCAGTGATAAACCAGGTTTGGCACTTAGCCATCAGATCAGACTCAACCTCAAGGGCTGTGTGCCCTATCGGCTTTGACTTTGAGCGGTGTGCCCGTTGAACTTGATTGAAGCTGCGCGTCTATCATCATGGGGTTTCAGTTAAGGGGGGATATAATGCAAGATTGTGGCTAGTCATTTAAATGTGTCATGTAATGTGTGATATTTTGATGTGCTTGTGTTTACTTATCGGAGGCTCTTGTGGGTAGGCATTTTGCTGTTTTTTGTTAACCTTTGTACTTGATTCTTGTATTGTATTGCTTATTTTTGTTTGTCATGGCCCCAACCAAAGAGGAATTGTATCAGTTGAAACTCGTAGAATTGCAGTCAGAGTTAGAGGCGAGGGGGTTAGAGGTAACTGGAAAGAAAGTAGAGCTAGTGGATAGGCTTTGGTCAGCGATGGAGATTTCAGTGGCTGAGTCAGTTCAGGGTGCCGAGCCTTTAGAATCAGGGACAGGTAGTGATAGGACGCTGCAGGATCCGCAGGTGCTCGTGGCACGTTTGAGATTAATGAAGGAGAGACACCAGATTGAGCAGGAGAGGTTGAGCGTAAAGGCGAAGGCGGAGCAGGCCGAGTTGTCGCTGCGGTCTCGTGCGGAACAGATTGACATAGAACTTAAATTAGCCGATATGGGACACCACGGGGAGGATTTCACTCAGTTTCAGATAGGATCAGGGGATCAGGGGCGTGCTGCCGGCCAGGATGTCAGTCCTGTAGAGGGTGCACTGGCTGTGCAGTTAAGGAAGTCACTTTTACCGCCCACCGAAATCAAGCCGTTTTCAGGGGACGTGGAAGAGTTCAGACTTTTTCTAAGTGCGTTTGAGTCACGTATTGAGAGTAGGTCCGACGACAGGAGTGAGCTCTTGTTTTATCTAGAGCAATTCACACGAGGAAAAGCGAATCAGCTCGTGAAAAGCTGCCTCCACCTGGGTGGGCAGGGGTACGAGCGTGCCAAGCAGCTCCTGGAGGAACGGTATGGGAGCCCGCTAAGGCTAATCGACTCCTATGTGGAGAAAGTGAGGGCATGGGGTCGTGTCCCGCCTGGTGATGTCGAGGCCCTAGACAGGTTCGCTTTGTTCCTCACGGAAGTCTTGAACGCCATGTCCGGCGTCGCGATGAGTGATTTTGAGCACCCGTCGACCCTCCGTTTGATAATCTCGAAGCTCCCTCCTTACCTGCAGGACCGTTGGTTGAGGGAGGTCGATAGACTGGGCCAGACCGAGCGGCGCATGGCTAGGTTCTCCGATGTGGTGGGGTTCCTGACTGCCGAGGTGCGCGTGAGAAAGAATCCATTCTTCGGGTTTCGACCAGCAGAGTCGAACTACCGGACAGACAGCTCCGGCGCCCCACGCAGGCACGCCGTGAACGTGACTCAGGTGACGTCTGGGTCGGAGCTTGCCAGCTGCGTCTTCTGTGGGGGCTCTCACGGTGTGGCTGACTGCCGGGCGCTGGGGTCGCGGCCGTGGAGGGAACGGCGCGGCCTCCTGATGCAGCACAGGCTGTGCTTCGCGTGTGCGAGGAGAGGGCACCAGGCGCGACTCTGTAGGAAACCGCAGCGCTGCAGGGTATGTGCTGGGCCCCACCTCTCGGTGTTCCATGGTGGTCCGGCCCCGTCCGGGTCGGCTAATGTTCAGGCCGTGTTCCAGGGTGAGCAGCCGACGCGCTTCGCGCCGGGGGCGCAGCGTGGCCGAGGGACTCCGGTCGGTGACGGCGGAGCTGCCGGCGCACCTCTCGGAGGACGAGTCGCGGCCGGTCCGGTCGGCGCGATGTCGGTGATGCCGCCCGGCGGCGAGGCAGTGGCGCCCTCTAGGGGTGCCGACCAGCCCGCGTCGCGTGACGGGTACAGCGGCGCTGTGATCAGCGCGAGCCTGGGCATGTCGGGTGCGTGCCGAACGGCGCTGCCTGTGGTCGCGGTGTGTATCCGAGGTCCGTCTGGTAAACCCGTGGTGACTAACGCGCTTCTCGATCCCGGCTCGTCCGGAAGTTTCCTGACCGAGCGACTGGCTAGTTGTATAGGGGCCAGAGCGGAGAGGACCTCTGTGGATATAGACACTGTGGGCAGTAGCAGGAGAACAATGGTGACGTCACTGGTTCCCGATGTTGAGGTGCGGGGAATGGAGGGTGGTCCGTATCACCGTGTTCCGCCCCTCCTTACGATCGGCACGCTGCCTGTCACCCTCGATGACAGGTGCCAGCGAAGTGAGGTGGCCGCCGCTCCTCACTTGCAGGGGATCGACGCCGTGCAGGCTGACGCGCCGGTGGAGCTTCTCCTGGGCTCGGACTGTGCGGAGCTAATTGTGGCGGAAGAGGTGCGACCCCCGCCGAAGGGTGAGGCTGGACTGTGTGCGGTCCGTACCGCCTTGGGCTGGTACGTCATTGGTCGGGTCCCCGGGTCAGGTGGCGCACACGAGAGGTTATCCGTTAACTTCCTCAGAGTCCAGGGCTCCGGTGAGTCGCCTCCGCAGCAGGACGTGTCTGATGTGTCGGGCTGTTTCTACAGACACCTGTATGAGCAGGACTTTCAAGGTATGTCGGATGACAGTCAGGGGATGTCTGTTGAGGACAGAGAGTGGCTGGCGAGTGTTCGCCCCAGTGTAACGCGTGACAAGGATGGTCATTTTGAGGTCCCGTTGCCTAAGGCAGCGTTTGATCGAATTCCAGACAGTCTCCCGACTGCGCGCAGGCGGCTCGAATCGCTCAGGAGGCGGTTCAAGTCAGACAGCGCGTACTTCGCAGCGTATCGCCGCGTGATCACGTCGTTGATCGAGGATGGCTACGCAGTGGCGGTGCCAGAGGGAGAGATGGATGCAGACGCGGTGTGGTACCTACCTCACCACGGCGTTCTCGAGCCAAGGAAAGGTAAGCTGCGTGTCGTGTTCGACTGCGCTGCTAAAAGCCAGGGCATCTGTCTGAACGACCTTCTGAGAGCAGGACCGATCCTCACAAACTCTCTGATCGGAGTTTTGTGTCGATTCAGAGAGGGTTCTGTCGCGTTCACGTGTGATGTGGAGTCCATGTATCACCGTGTGCATGTCCCCGAGGCCGACTCAAACCTGCTGAGGTTTCTGTGGTTTCGGAACGGCGATCCTGATGGCGAGGTACAGGTATTCCGAATGAGATCGCACGTATTCGGAGCAGTATCCAGCGGCAGCGTGGCCAGTCTCGCGCTGGGCTGCTGCGCGGAGGAAGGCCGCGATGTATATCCTGAGGCCGCCGATGCTCTGCTCCGGAACACCTATGTCGACGATGCGCTATGCGCTACAGATTCCGTGCAGAGCGCAGTTCAATTAGCTCATGGGCTAAAGGAACTGTGCAGGAACGGGTCGTTTAACATGACGAAATTCACGAGCAACAGCCCCGAGTTCCTGAAGCAGATCCCGGTAGGGGACCGGGGGAAACAGGTGAAGAGTTTAGATTTAGACAAAGATGAACTGGTCGCCGAGCGTGTCCTCGGTATGAAGTGGGATATGGAGTGTGACGTGTTCACTTTTCAGTTCTGTGGAGGAGACCGGCCAGTGACGAGGCGAGGTCTCCTGTCGACTGTCGGCTCGGTCTTCGATCCGCGGGGGATCGTGGCACCTGTGGTGTTGACTGGTCGTCTGCTGTTGCAGAAACTGTGCGTGATTCCCTGCGGGTGGGACGAGCCGCTCCCCGAGGAGCTTTCCAGAGAGTGGCAGCAGTGGCTGGCCAGGGCTGCTGAGATCGGCAGTGTTCAGCTGCCGCGCTCGATCGTGGGCCCACCGGGGGAGGCGGTGAGCACGCAGCTCCATGTGTTCGCAGACGCCAGCGAGCTGGCCTACTCTGCAGTCGCCTATCTGAGGAGAGAGGTGCGTGCTCCGGGAGGAGAAATCCAGTGCTCGGTGGTGTTCTTGATGGGTCGGTCACTGGTTAAGCCGGTGCGTTTTGTATCGATACCGCGATTGGAGCTAGCCGCAGCAGTGTTGGCCGTCAGAGTCAGGAAGCTGCTGCAGAAGGAGCTGGATATCGAGTTCGACGATGTTCGTATGTGGACCGACAGCATGGTGGTTCTCGGGTGCGTCCGGAACCGCACGACGCGTTTCAAAACATATGTAGCGAACAGGCTGTCCTACATTCATGACGGGTCACAGGTGTCTGACTGGGCTTACGTGCCGTCAGGTAAGAACCCAGCTGACATGGGCTCTCGCGGCTCTGCCCCTGGCGACTTAGGTCCGTGGCTCACGGGACCTGAGTTTCTGACGGGACCGCCGGGTGCGTGGCCCGAGGAGCCGGCCGCTCCAGCTGTCATACCAGCAGCTGAGGTGAAGCGATCAACGCCAGTGGCAGCGGTCGCTGTGGACGCGGCACCCGATCTTCCGGTCGAGAGACTTCTCCGGTACTTCTCGTCCTACTATCGGCTCAAACGCTCCGTGGCGTGGTACCGTAAGTTTGCAGAGGTCATCCGGAGTGGCGATTATCGCCGATGGTGTCTATCCAGGCGCAAGGGTCTGAGGAGCCGTCCTTACTGTGGGGAAACTTTGCTGACTGTAGCAGAGTTGAGCACGGCTGAGGGTGCTGTCTTGAGATATGTCCAGAGACGTTTCGCCGAGTGTCCGAACGGTGCTACTAGCGACGGCGCGGTCCAAGTGACCAGGCGCAGTCCGCTAGCTAAGCTGCGCCCGATGATGCAGGACGGGTTGATGGTAGTCGGAGGGCGCCTGGGCCGATCGCGCTCTGTCGCGGACTATCCAAGCATCCCGTGATATTGCCTAGACGCCACCATGTGTCGCGGCTGGTGATGAGAGAGGCGCACGAGAAGGTCGGACACCAGGGTAGAGAGCACACATTCTGGAAGCTGCGCGAGCGGTTCTGGATTTTGGGTGCCGGGCCCGAGATCAGAAAGATGCTGCGGTCGTGCGTGGTGTGTAGAAAGGCGAACGCGCGACCGCAGCGCCAGCTGATGGCAGACTTGCCGCCGGCGCGCACTGACGCGAACGCTCCCGCTTTCTCTAGAGTGGGACTAGATGTGTTCGGTCCTATCTCGGTGAAGTCGGGACGGGGGGAGAAACTGCGGTACGGGCTAATGTGTACTTGTATGGTCACGCGTGGGATTCACGTAGAGATACTGGATTCGTTACGGACGGATTCCATGATTAACGGCATCCGCAGAATAGCTGCGCGCCGGGGCCCTATCGAGCAAGTAGTGTCTGACATGGGGACGAACTTAGTGGGCGCTGATAACGAGCTTAAGCAGGCTCTTCGTGACGTAAACCGTGTAGATTTGCAGCGGGAGGCTCTCAAACAGGGGATAGACTGGACATTTAACCCGCCTACTGCTTCCCATTTTGGATGGTTCATTGAGAGACAGATCCGCACTTTCCGAAAGATTTGGCGTAGCATGCCCGTTCAGACGTTAGATGACGAGACGCTACGTACGGTGTTCTGTGAGATAGAAGGGATCATGAATAGCCGTCCGCTGACGTATGTGTCGCTCAGCTCGGGTGAGGTAGAGCCGATCACTCCGTCTCACCTCCTTCTGCTGAGAGGAGGCCGGATGATGCCGGTAGAGACGTCTGACTCTGACGCTTACTCGCGTCGCCGCTGGCGACAAGCACAGTACTTCGCGGCTCAGTTCTGGGGCAGGTTCAAGCGCGAATTCCTGTTGACTCTACAGAAAAGGCAGAAGTGGGACAGGGTGTCTCGAAACCTGAGCGTAGGTGATGTAGTGCTACTGACGGACGAGGACGCTCCCAGGGGCATGTGGCGCATGGCCCGCGTGACGGAAGTGTTCGAAAGCGAGGACGGACTAGTGAGGAAGGTGAGGGTTAAGACCCGGTCCTCAACGTACATTAGACCGATACATAAACTGATTTTGATCAGCGCGCAATCCGACCTTGAGTGGTAACTCAGGTGGAGTGGGGACTGGTGTGGCACACTTGCGTTACAGGGTGTGCAAGAATTTAGGTTGTAAGTACACAAAGTGAGAAGGTTAGTTTATTTTTATTCTCTACCGAACTATAGTGAGCAGGTAGCTCGGGTGATCGGTGTGTTAGAAATAGATTAGAATAGTAAACAGCCACTGAAACTCCTACTGACTGTCCGATTAGCGGGACGTTTGTGTGTGCGGAGAAATATCGCGCGAGCTAGTATTTAAGATCAGTGTGAATCGACCGGGCGGTCTGTGTGGTGTTCGGTCAGGTCTAGGCTGACCGAAGGGGGAGTGTAAAGACCGCCCGCTTACGCATTGCCGGCTCGATAGCCGGAGTCCGTGTGTGCCCCTCCGGCTGAAAAGCGGCAACTCTAATCATAGAGATGGGCTGCGAGTAGTTTGTTTTTGTTTTGCAAAATATAATTAGCGATTTAATTTATGTATGCTTCGCGTTGCCACACTGGATATAGTATAACAATATTTTGTGATGCATTTATTCGTACTGTTATTTTCGATTAGTTACTGTGCGACGCGAAAGTGGAATATTTCGCCGGTGACGTGAACTGCGCGGTGGGCCGCGCTCTAGGCGCGTTCTTTCCGATGCCGGTCTCCGCCGTGAGCGGTCGTGTGTGGCAGGTGTGAACCGCGGACGCAGTGTAAGTCAAATGATGATGAATGAATTATACTGCAATTTAACGTAAATGAAATATGAAATAACTTGGAATGTCGTTGGTCGATGATCATTGTCGGTTTTGTTACTTAGAGGCTGCCCTGTTTGTGTTAGGTGCGCCGGGTTCGCCGGAGTGAGGCGTGTGAGCGCCTCGTGAGGCGTCGTGTCTCGAGGCCGTCGGTACGGGAGGCGTCGTGAGCGCCGACCCGAGGGGCGTCGTGAACGCCGACCCGAGGGGCGTTGTAACGCCGGCACGAGAAGCGTCGTAGCGCGACCCGAGGGGCGTCGTGAACGCCGCGGTGCGCCGCCCAGGGCGCAGGAGCGCGGTTTTCGCCGGAGTCGGCGTCAGCGCCGTCAGTGGCGTGGAGGCGCCAAAGGCCGGTAAGAATTACCTATTGTACTCGTTTATTTTCACCGGATGTTGTTTCTTTACCACGCCTGATTATTGATGACTGGCCTATCGATTGATGCGTGTTGACCCATGTGAACGGCTGCTAACGGGCGTAACCCGGTGCTGTGTGCACGTGCAGTGTGAGGCCCAACTTTTGAGGGCCATTCGGGACGATTTCCGTGGTTGTGTGTTAATTGATTGTATCGTTTACAGAAACTAACACGAGTAGAATACACTGCTCAGTATTCGGCGGCGCTTTGACGTCTGATCTGGTCGAATGACGACTACACAGACCGTAACACAAGCCGTAACGCAGGTCGTTACACAGGGCGTAAAATAGATTGAACACAGACCGTAACATAGATCGAACACAGACCGTAACACTGGCTGCGTATGTGCGGGCACTCGGCCGGCCGGAACTGGGCTGGATGCATTGGGCAATGAACAGGTGCTTTCTGTGACAGCGTCACCGCTGCAGGTCAGTCAGGGACACACAGACACTGCACCCGGCGCCCTTGTGCAATTGCATGGTACAGGGCTCGCGGGTTTTAGCGGTAGGTTTTGCACCTAGAAAATTTAGTGTACTTCAGGTTATATCTTCGTCGTCTTAAGCTTTTAAGTGTTGAAGATGCGATCGACTTGTTGGGTAATAAGCCGGCCATGATCGTGTAAAATGGCTTCATCGTAGATCGATTAGTTTCTGAGATATAACCGGAAATGTAAAAGTGCAAAACCTACCGCTTAATCTCGCGAGACCTGTACCTGAGCCCTGAGCGCGCCCATGTGTCGCCCCCAGGGCGTGTCGCCGGACGGTTCTGTGTGTCGGACTGAAACCTGAACCTGCCTGAGTGTTATGCTATGACTCCCCAGGGCGTGTCGCCGGATGGGGCGGCCGGCTACCGGGACGGGCTGCGGCGGGCCACCAACGGCCACCCGCTCTCCGCCGAGGAGGTACAGAAGGTCGTCAGCCGGGTGAACCAGCTCTCCAGCTAGCGGCGCAGAGGTCAGTCACCGCACCGGGCGTATTGCACGGGGACCCTAACAGACGCCTCACTCCTTTCCCTCATCTCAGTTGTTCTTTCATTTTTTTATTATTATAAATAATGGAGATAGACCAGAGCATTTTCGGTGCATATATTAGGGTCATGTTACTCCAACGGGGTTGCGTTGTCGGCACAGTCCTGTCTGGTCTGTGTGCTGCGGCGATGCTCTGCCATCCGGTGACCCAACGCCACTGTCCGCTGACCGAGTGTCGGCTCTCTGCTGACCGTGTAACGTCTGTCCGTCAGGGTGGTGGCCGTGAACGCCTGTCGGACGGCGCCGGAGGGCAGCGCCGGCCGGCTGCTGTCACTGCTGGACCAGCTGCGGCTGCCGGACGCCGGAGCGCTGCCCGACTGGGGTCTACATCCTGGTATGTTACTGGGAGCGGCACGGTGTGTGTTGGGTGCTTCTGACGGTCAGTTGTAGTAACTGTTAGTTCCTCTACTGGCCACCAGGTGAAAAGCGTATTAGCTGTACAGCAATGTAGAGTTGCTTCAGCTTTGGCGTAAACTTTCTCCTCTTCCGCTCACCATTCACCACCAGAGTCAGCAGCGTCTCGGCTGGCGGTCCAGTCAGTCAGAGCGAGTGTCTTCACTCGCCACAGCGGGCCGGACCCATTACAGGGCAGCAGAGTTATCAGTTACCAAGCCTTGGCCTATAAAGAAAACCAGGAAATAGTAGCAATTGCATATATGTAATGATTCTACTCTATTACGTTTGAGCTAGCGAAGCGTATTCCTGTAACGTTTTTAATAGGCTTGTAAGTCAGCAACCGCTGGGCTGATTGACCTGCGTTACTCTTTGTTGCGCGTAATCCTATCCCTTCCATCTCGTTATTGACTACAACTGATGTATCTTGGTGAGTTATTAACTACAACTGATGTATCATGGTGAGCGTCGTGACACGTGCGACGTGAAGGGCCAAGAGTGTTCGTTATTCTGCTGCAGTAGCGATTTTGGGTTGCTCATATATCTTGAACCCTGAACTGCCACGCCGATTGCGCTCAAATTTGGTACACTGTTTGGGACTGGTTGATAGGGATGTGTTTTTTATAACTCGCATGTGTTTTTCTATAGCGCGGAGAAGAAAGTAGGGATTGTTAGGGTTAAGCAGGGACTCACCGATGTTAGATCCCTCTCTGGGTCTTTTCATAGGGGGTCACGGTCCTGACCCGAGATAGCTGAGCTGTGTCGCAGCCCTGACCTCAGACAGCTGAGCTGTGCACGCCGTCGGCTCGGCCGTCAGTCGCCACAGCCGCTGACGCCAGTGTCCAAACAGCTCCCAACAATATCCGGCCCTGCGGGAGTGATCACCGGAACGGGCTGCATGGTACAGGACGGGCTGGGAACACGTCAACTCCAGCATGACGTGTTCCCAGTGTACCTGCATGTAGTTTCTTTATTCCTCAGCAGTTGTCATCCCCTTGGCGTTAGTGTTTCGCGTCCCTCCATTGATCACTCCCGCCTCTGATGGCTTATCCTGCTATACAGGGCCGGATATTGTTTGGAGCTGTTTGGACACTGGCGTCAGCGGCTGTGGCGACTGACGGCCGAGCCGACGGCGTGCACAGCTCAGCTGTCTGAGGTCAGGGCTGCGACACACTACACAGCTCAGCTATCTCGGGTCAGGACCGTGACCTATGAAAGGACCCAGAGAGGGATCTAACATCGGTGACTCCCTGCTTAACCCTAACAATCCCCACTTTTTTGTCCGCGATATAAAAAACACATGCGGTTATGCTACCTGTGTCGAATAATTAAAGTTTATTATGTCAAAGTTTCAAAACATCAATCCGGTCTGCATGACTGACTGCTCGCAGAACGGTTCTAGAGGCAGTGTCAGCGCGCGCGGAACGGTCCTCAGATGTGTCCACTTTCAAGCGCGGAACGGTCCTACTGCGCCACCAGACTCCTCTCCCTCTCCCCTCCCCCCTGTCCGCTGGTCTATGTCAGACACCAGTACACCACTGACCTCCCCTACCCTCCCCTGACCTTCTCAGGTGCCAGCTGACTTCAACTTCGAACCTCTGAAAAGTGGGGGAACATATACATTACGCCGGACCTATCACCAGCTGAAAGGGAGGCAGCAAAGAAGGTTCGTGAAGAACTCATCACCAGGAAGAGAGCAGGAGAAACCAATCTTACCATCCGTAGAGGCAGGATTGTCCAGTCAAGCTCTACCAGGGCTAACTCAACTGAGGTAGCCGCAGAAAAACAGACTGGGTTGGGTTCATCAGGGGCTCGATCCCGACCCCTGAACCCTCCCCAGCCCAGCTCTGCGTCCAACCAGGCCAGCACTGTTCCATCAGGAGCAGCCAACCAGGCCAGCACTGTTCCATCAGGAGCAGTAGCCCAGGCCAAAGACTGACTAGCTACACCAATCAGCCATGTTCAAGCCAGATCGTCAAACCAATCTGGAATTGATGAGGGACACTCACACTGCTTTGAGGCTCCTGGCTCTATTCTGAAAGGAAAACCCCTGAAATGCATGTACACTAATGCAGACCAGCTTGTGAACAAGAGAGATGAGCTCTGCTTGATTATTGCTGGCAGGGAGCCCGATATTATCCTCATCACTGAGGTTATTCCAAAAGCACAAGTACTGCCTCTAGCACCAGTTCCTCTTGCCATCCCTGGGTACACCCTTTTCACTAATTTCAGTCACGATGAGCGTGATCTTGGCAGGAAGTGCAGAGGGCTTGCTGTGTACATTCATTATGGTCTCTCTGCTCTGGAAGTTGAAATGTCCCGTTCTCGTTTAGTTGAACACTTGTGGTTGCAAGTGAATCTCAGAGGATCAGACATCTTACTGATTGGTTGCTTATATAGGAGCCCAAGTGTGGATCTGAAGGAAAGCAGGAGACTTTAATCTCCCACAAATTGACTGGGCCAGCAACATCTGTTCTGCTCCAACCACGAACCATGCGCACAAGTTCCTGACAGCAGTACATGATTGCTTCTTATACCAGCACGTCACTCAACCTACAAGATTTCGTGGTATTGAAAGGGCAAGCACCCTTGACTTGGTCATGACTGCTGAAGAAGGGATGCTTTCTGACCTCAAGTACTCTTCAGGTCTAGGCAAGAGTGACCATGTGGTCCTCGATTTTGGCCTAAACTGTTACACTGCCAAAGCAACTACTGAGCAGCCCAAGTTCAGCTTTCACAGAGCGGATTTCCCCCGTCTAAACCGGCTACTATCTGACACTGACTGGACCCCCCTGATCACTAGTTCAGTAGATCAGGGGTACTCTGTTTTTAAATCAACTCTGAACAGAACAGTCTCAGAATGTGTCCCACTCGCCAAGAGCTGTAAGACTCGGAAGAGTCTGTATATGACAAGTGGTGCCCTCAAACTAAGGAGTCAAAAGAATGCACTGTGGATGAAGGCTGCAGCTTCTCGCGACCCGATCGACATAGCCAGATATAAGACTTGCAGGAACAAATTGAGACAACTGACGAGGCAGCTCCGGGCTAACTTCGAAACTCAACTGGTGACAGACTTGAAAACAAATGCAAAGGCCTTCTGGAAGTACAGCAACAGCAGGCTTAAGACTAAACCAAGGATCGGTGACCTGAGAAACTCTGATGGACTCCTGGCTAGTGATGCCAATCTTAAGGCCACAGCTCTAAATGAGTTCTTTGCCTCAGTCTTCCAAAACGAGGATGTGAACGATGTACCGAGGCTCGTTGCTCGGAACCAGACATGTAGCCTTTCTGATATTGACATCTCCCCTGCGACAGTGGAACATAAGCTCAGAAAGCTCAAGGTGTCAAGTTCTCCTGGGCCTGATGAGATTCATCCAAGAGTCCTCAATGAAGCGTGCTGCTCTCTCTCGGCCCCACTCTCCTACCTGTTTCGCAGGTCACTGGATACTGGGTGTATTCCAGAAGACTGGAAGCTTGCACGCGTGGTCCCTATCCACAAAAAGGGAAGCAAGGTTGACCCGTGCAACTACCGTCCGATCAGTCTGACAGCAGTACCCTGCAAAACACTGGAGTCTATCATCCGTGACCAGCTGCTGAAGTTCTTGACGGATAACAACCTACTGTCCACTCATCAGCATGGCTTCCGTCCGGGCAGATCATGCAGTACCCAACTTCTAGAAGCATTGGATGATTGGAGTGGGGCCATCGAACGAAGCAGCCCGGTGGATGTCATCTACCTTGATTTCCAGAAGGCCTTCGATTCCGTGCCACATCAACGACTTCTCAGTAAGCTCCAGAGCTACGGGGTGTCCGGCAAACTACTGGCTTGGATCCAGGCGTTCCTCACAAACAGAAAGCAGCAGGTGGTCATTGACGGATGTCCCTCGAACTGGACGGAGGTCGCTAGCGGCGTACCCCAGGGCTCCGTGCTGGGACCCTTGCTCTTTCTGGTATATGTGAATGACCTGCCAGACGTGGTGCACTGTACCGTGAAATTGTTTGCCGACGACGCGAAGCTGTACGCTTGCACTCGTCTTCCTAGCGATTCGGCCGCCTTACAAACGGATCTTACGTCATTGTCACGATGGTCTGATTTATGGATGATGCCATTCAACCAGAAGAAGTGTACAGTGCTGCATCTAGGAACAAGAAATTGTGGAGCTACTTATACACTGGGCAACACCTCCTTAGCCAGCACACGCCTTGAAAAGGATCTGGGAGTTCATGTGGACGCCGAACTGAAGTTCCGTGAACATGCTGCATCAGCAGCGGCAAAGGCAACTCAGCTCCTCGCAGTTATCAGGCGGTCGTTCTCCCTCATTAATGAGATCACCCTGCCTCTTCTCTTCAAGACTCTGGTTCGTCCGCACCTAGAATACGGCAACCTCGTGTGGGGACCGTTCAACAGAGCGGACCAGCGACTGATCGAGAGAGTGCAGCGCAGGGCAACCCGACTGGTTGAGAACATCCGTCACGAACCCTACGTGCAGCGGCTCCGAATGCTGAAGATGCCCTCTCTCTACTACAGACGACGTAGAGGAGACATGGTATTCATGTACCAGCTGTTTCACGGAGGGCTCGATACCGACCCTGAAACATTCTTCACGCTGGCCGATGGAGTTACTCGTGGGCATCCATACAAAGTGAGGAA
The DNA here is from genome assembly GCF_019059575.1 of Amphibalanus amphitrite. Taxonomy (NCBI): domain Eukaryota; kingdom Metazoa; phylum Arthropoda; class Thecostraca; order Balanomorpha; family Balanidae; genus Amphibalanus; species Amphibalanus amphitrite. The sequence continues at coordinate 5,848 of NW_024883452.1, read as the reverse complement.
ATGTCCGGCAACCTCGAGAGTGCGACGATCCTCGTTCGCTCTACGGGTCGTGAACGACTGGAACCGACTCCCGGCTGAGGTGGTGTGCGCCCCATCGATCAACTGCTTCAAGGCGAGGCTGGATGCACACTGGTCCCACTTACGATACACCATTCCCGATTCCGATTGATCCTCGACAAGCCAAATACCAGGAGCTCGATGAGATCGGGTACGACAGGCTATAAGCCTAAAAATCCCGATACCGTAAGGTAAGGTAAGGTAAGGTATTATTATAAGTAATGGAGACAGACCAGAGCATTTTCGGTGCATTTATTAGGGTCATGTTACTCCAACGGGGTTGCGTTGTCGGCACAGTCCTGTCTGGTCTGTGTGCTGCGGCGATGCTCTGCCATCCGGTGACCCAACGCCACTGTCCGCTGACCGAGTGTCGGCTCTCTGCTGACCGTGTAACGTCTGTCCGTCAGGGTGGTGGCCGTGAACACCTGTCGGACGGCGCCGGAGGGCAGCGCCGGCCGGGTGCTGTCACTGCTGGACCAGCTGCGGCTGCCGGACGCCGGAGCGCTGCCCGACTGGGGTCTACATCCTGGGAGCGGCACGGTGTGTGTTGGGTGCTTCTGACGGTCAGTTGTAGTAACTGTTAGTTCCTCTACTGGCCACCAGGTGAAAAGCGTATTAGCTGTACAGCAATGTAGAGTTGCTTCAGCTTTGGCGTAAACTTTCTCCTCTTCCGCTCACCATTCACCACCAGAGTCAGCAGCGTCTCGGCTGGCGGTCCAGTCAGTCAGAGCGAGTGTCTTCACTCGCCACAGCGGGCCGGACCCATTACAGGGCAGCAGAGTTATCAGTTACCAAGCCTTGGCCTATAAAGAAAACCAGGAAATAGTAGCAATTGCATATATGTAATGATTCTACTCTATTACGTTTGAGCTAGCGAAGCGTATATCTGTAACGTTTTTAATAGGCTTGTAAGTCAGCAACCGCTGGGCTGATTGACCTGCGTTACTCTTTGCTGCGCGTAATCCTATCCCTTCCATCTCGTTATTGACTACAACTGATGTATCTTGGTGAGTTATTGACTACAACTGATGTATCATGGTGAGCGTCGTGACACGTGCGAGGTGAAGGGCCAAGAGTGTTCGTTATTCTGCTGCAGTAGCGATTTTGGGTTGCTCATATATCTTGAACCCTGAACTGCCACGCCGATTGCGCTCAAATTTGGTACACTGTTTGGGACTGGTTGATAGGGATGTGTTTTTTATAACTCGCATGTGTTTTTTTATAGCGCGGAGAAAAAAGTAGGGATTGTTAGGGTTAAGCAGGGACTCACCGATGTTAGATCCCTCTCTGTGTCTTTTCATAGGGGGTCACGGTCCTGACCCGAGATAGCTGAGCTGTGTCGCAGCCCTGACCTCAGACAGCTGAGCTGTGCACGCCGTCGGCTCGGCCGTCAGTCGCCACAGCCGCTGACGCCAGTGTCCAAACAGCTCCCAACAATATCCGGCCCTGCGGGAGTGATCACCGGAACGGGCTGCATGGTACAGGACGGGCTGGGAACACGTCAACTCCAGCATGACGTGTTCCCAGTGTACCTGCATGTAGTTTCTTTATTCCTCAGCAGTTGTCATCCCCTTGGCGTTAGTGTTTCGCGTCCCTCCATTGATCACTCCCGCCTCTGATGGCTTATCCTGCTATACAGGGCCGGATATTGTTTGGAGCTGTTTGGACACTGGCGTCAGCGGCTGTGGCGACTGACGGCCGAGCCGACGGCGTGCACAGCTCAGCTGTCTGAGGTCAGGGCTGCGACACACTACACAGCTCAGCTATCTCGGGTCAGGACCGTGACCTATGAAAGGACCCAGAGAGGGATCTAACATCGGTGACTCCCTGCTTAACCCTAACAATCCCCACTTTTTTGTCCGCGATATAAAAAACACATGCGGTTATGCTACCTGTGTCGAATTAATTGAAGTTTATTATGTCAAAGTTTCAAAACATCAATCCGGTGTGCATGTCTGACTGGTCGCAGAACGGTTCTAGAGGCAGTGTCAGCGCGCGCGGAACGGTCCTCAGATGTGTCCACTTTCAAGCGCGGAACGGTCCTACTGCGCCACCAGACTCCTCTCCCTCTCCCCTCCCCCCTGTCCGCTGGTCTATGTCAGACACCAGTATACCACTGACCTCCCCTACCCTCCCCTGACCTTCTCAGGTGCCAGCTGAGACGCTGGTCGGCCTACAGAACCTGCTCGTTCACCTGCGGGACGTCTCGGCAGAGAACGCGCACGTCTACCAGTACCGACTCTGGGACACTAAGAGGGTCAAGGTGGAGACCGCCCAGAACAGGGTATGTAACACAGACCGTAACACAAGCTGTAACGCAGGTCGTTACACAGGGCGTAAAATAGATTGAACACAGACCGTAACATAGATCGAACACAGACCGTAACACTGGCTGCGTACGTGCGGGCACTCGGCCGGCCGGAACTGGGCTGGATCCATTGGGCAATGAACAGGTGCTTTCTGTGACAGCGTCACCGCTGCAGGTCAGTCAGGGACACACAGACACTGCACCCGGCGCCCTTGTGCATGGTACAGGGCTCGCGGGTTTTAGCGGTAGGTTTTGCACCTAGAAAATTTAGTGTACTTCAGGTTATATCTTCGTCGTCTTAAGCTTTTAAGTGTTGAAGATGCGATCGACTTGTTGGGTAACAAGCCGGCCATGATCGTGTAAAATGGCTTCATCGTAGATCGATTAGTTTCTGAGCTATAACCAGAAATGTAAAAGTGCAAAACCTACCGCTTAATCTCGCGAGACCTGTACCTGAGCCCTGAGCGCGCCCATGTGTCGCCCCCAGGGCGTGTCGCCGGACGGTTCTTCTTTGTGTCGGACTGAAACCTGAACCTGCCTGAGTGTTATGCTATGACTCCCCAGGGCGTGTTGTTGTTGTTGATGTTGGTCCCTCCGTCTCAAGCTGAGACGTAGCCGTCCGGCTCTGTAGGGACCTGTGGGCGGCCCCCAGGGCCGCCACGATGGCGCCGCTCCGCACCTCTTCAAGGTCGGGGTTGATGGAACCCAGCAGTCGGTGTCGGGTGGCCATCAGGGCCGGGCAGCGCAGGAGGACATGCTGGGGGGTGTCCGCCTCCTCCCGGCAGACGGGGCAGAGCGCAGCCCTGCAGTGTTGATCGTCACACTGCTCACACCCCGCCAGCCGGGAGGGCGCCAGCCCGACTCTGTGGCGCCACTGTGTAGAGCTGGTCCAGTGGCCGGCGCGGAGCTGGTGTACGTCCACCGCCGCCGACCGGTCTCCGCCGGCCACGGCCGGCGCGGAGGCTGTCCCCGGTCAGTCGGCGGAACCAGCCGGCCGGCCAGGCTCGGATGGTCCGGGCCCTCGCCACTCTGGCGGCGGCTCGGTGGGCCGTCTGGACGTCGATGGGGGCTTGGTCCTGTGCGAGGTTGCTGGCCTCCTTGGCGATCGAGTCCGCTCTCTCATTCCCCTCCCCTCCCTCTCATTCCCGGCTCTCCCGCCCCAGGGCGTGTCGCCGGATGGGGCGGCCGGCTACCGGGACGGGATGCGGCGGACCACCAACGGCCACCCGCTCTCCGCCGAGGAGGTACAGAAGGTCGTCAGCCGGGTGAACCAGCTCTCCAGCTAGCGGCGCAGAGGTCAGTCACCGCACCGGGCGTATTGCACGGGGACCCTAACAGACGCCTCACTCCTTTCCCTCATCTCAGTTGTTCTTTCATTTTTTATTATTATAAGTAATGGAGACAGACCAGAGCATTTTCGGTGCATTTATTAGGGTCATGTTACTCCAACGGGGTTGCGTTGTCGGCACAGTCCTGTCTGGTCTGTGTGCTGCGGCGATGCTCTGCCATCCGATGACCCAACGCCACTGTCCGCTGACCGAGTGTCGTCTCTTTGCTGACCGTGTAACGTCTGTCCGTCAGGGTGGTGGCCGTGAACGCCTGTCGGACGGCGCCGGAGGGCAGCGCCGGCCGGCTGCTGTCACTGCTGGACCAGCTGCGGCTGCCGGACGCCGGAGCGCTGCCCGACTGGGGTCTACATCCTGGTAAACGAAGTCAAGTCAGATAATAGCGTAGTTTATAGGGTACCATGCGGGATGTGCGAGAAAGCATATATAGGAGAGACAGGGAGAGGGATAAATACGAGACTGCAAGAGCACAAAAGAGATCTTTGCAACTACCGAGAGTATAGCGCCTTTGTGGCCCATGCAGACGAAACGGGACATCTGCCAAACTGGGAGAGAACAAAAGCAATGGCTTCCTGCAGTTCAAAATGTACAGGGTGTCTCAAAAGTTCGCTTACAGGTACCAGCCATGCTTTTTTGTCAATAATTCTGAATCAACATGAAATTAACAGTCGAAATTTTGCATGGGCATTGGTAACAACCTTCCTCAAGCAGCTTCATTGTTTTCAAGCGCATTCGACCCTTCATGAGCTCACAAAAAGGGTTCACCTCTGACCATGGATCAGGCATGAAAATGGAGTTCGCATACTCGGGTCGGCTGAGAAACTCTCTGCTTCACGAGTAATGGGAATGGTTAGGTCGGAAATGACACATGGCAAAGTGTCGGCGAGGATGAGTACAACATGATGGTCATCTAATAAAAACGGTGGCTAAAATTTTTGAAGGACAAAACCATGCGAGACTAACAGCGCTTTGAACGACCCTTGTACCGCAGCAGACTCGTGCTCGGGAAAGCAGCTGAAAATGCAGTCCTAACTATTGAAAACTGACTAGAAGCTCACAGACAGAGGTTACCCAGTTTCAAAAATTGCAGGTCATCATAAAATAAAGACAAAATATCATTAAAAATTGTTTATGATATCTATAACGCTAAATTTTGAGGGAAAATAAGGCGAAAATCGTCAATGCCGAGGACAAGTGACCCTCCAAAAGTGTCAATTAATGTAAAGTTTTATCTAATGAAGTTTCAAGAGGCAGCTCTGGAGCAAATAGCTTTCTTTACACACAAAATCTGGACAAAACCGCACGATGGACAGGTTTTGGCCGTTTACAAAGCAGAACCTCTCCTGAGGAAAACACTCCGGAACCCAGCGAAGGTCTTGGCATTGGGAATGACGAGCGTTCGGGATTCGCAAATTTTGCAAAATGTGTCTAAGAAACAGATGGCCGACACATTCTGCTACGATATGCTGCGAAAAATTTGCCCCTGGCACTTCCCATTTGTTCAGGAATGGGGTTGTTTTGAAAAGGAAAATGGTGCTTGGGAGGTCGGCGCCAGTCATTCATGAAGGAGTTAGCGCCAGAGAAGACCTACAAAATACTCACGGATGGTGTTGATGCAAGCTATCGGCTTTCAGGGAGAAGCGGATGTTGCCGGGGAGCTCGTCAAACCTAAATCCGACGCAGAAACTACGGGGATTCCCCTACAAGAGCTTGAAAGCTGGTAACCTTTTATCAGCCTCCGGCAGCTGACGGAGTGACGAAAATCGGTATGGGCAAATATTTTTGGAGATACAGCAAAGGGTTTCCAACCTTCCGAATCAGTTGTCAAAGCATGCATTTTGTAGTGTACACACAACACCAAAACCTAAGATTTTTGGCCGGTTCTTATATGCTTTATTGACATGGGAAATGTGTAAACGAACTTTTGAGACACCCTGTATTAGAAAAGCAGCCGAAGCGGCATTTATAAGCGCTAGCGAAACGATTAACACGAAGGGTGGGTTCATAAAATGGGCAAAATCGGCAGCAACTTTTAGCATCAAAGATTTCACAAAAAGCTGAAAATGAGAGAGAGAGAGAGAGAGAGAGAGAGAGAGAGAGAGAGAGAGAGAGAGAGAGAGAGAGAGAGAGAGAGAGA